>NW_010268692.1:19248-81733 GCF_000690775.1 Eurypyga helias
ATGTGCACTTAACTGTCTAACCTAGTGGTGGAGCAGTCCATCAGGATTTGAACGACGCAATTACCTGAGAGAATTAAAAACAAATCCCGGACAATAGGAAGTCTCTGCCACTAGATATTAATTCTTAATATAGCCTCCCCCATCCCCCCTTGAGTGGGATTCAAAGAAACTGTGTGAAAAAACACCCCAGAAGGTTAAGAAGAGATCAGGAAGGTAAGAGAGAAGTTGTGAAACACCTCAGAAGACCCAGAAGAGGACCAGGCAGATAATGCCATGCTGAGAGCTGACAGATGGGGGTTTTACAGAGATCCTTGCCTCTTCCCAGAGCTTTGCTCCTACCACCAGACAACTAATTCCCATAGCACCCCTTAGGAAAGCAGAGATGCCTTTCCATGATCCACGCCAGTAGCTAGGCTGTCCCCAAGGCCTGTCCTCCACCAGTGGTCCCCAGGAGCCCAGGAACTGACCTGCACCACCCCCCTTATCGCAAGGCTACACCAGAGGCTTCTTTCAAAGGATATCTGAGGGGACCGTGGGAAACATCTTTTTGGCCAAAAATTCATGATACACACTGCATGTATGAAAACACACATCCCCAAACATGGGAGTCAGAAAGACTATTTGAATAAAGGTGGCTAAGAAAGGAGGAGAAAGACAGAAACCAGACTTCAAATTATTCACATTTTCCTAGCTGAAGTATGACAGGAAAGCATTTGTTTTCTTGCAACATTACCAGAGTAAAAAGTTTCTCAAGTCCTCACTACACTGGTGCTAATTCTGGAGTGATGGACTGGGGCAAGTGGGAAAACAGATACATTAAAAAAGCCTATTTGATTCTGGGTTGCTTCCAGCAAGTCCCTGCAGCATACTGTAAGAACACCATTAGAAAATTTTACTCCACTTCTACAAGACTAAAGATATTTCCTCCTTGCTCTGGCCCAAGCACTAATAATTCCCACCCAAACCCATCACATTTATTGATGAAATAAATAAAGCTGTCTTTTGTGGTTGAGGGGTTTTATTCCATATAGCAAGCATAAGCCAGTCTGGATAGACAAAGCTGTAAATGCAGCAAACCTTACATCACCTTCATTAACACAGATACAGTTTCTATGTCTGCCCAGGTTGTTTGGAGTGTGTAATTTTGCATTCCAATATCTCTTGAAAATCTAATGAATGTGAGGAAAAGACATCTTGTGTTTCTTGCTAGGACTTTGGTCCCAGTAATCTCTATTTAAAGTTTATACAAGGGCAAGCAAGTAACATGTCTGGTCTCCTGAGTAACCTCAGTACTTTCTGCATCAGCACATCTTCCTCAACACTGCATTTTTGGGGTCATTTTGTACCCTGTGCTTTGTTCATGTACACAGTTGGGAGAGGCAGAAGTTAACTAGACCTTTCCTCTCTCCTTTTCCCTTTCCTAACTTTCATTTGATGCTCGAGTCCATTTGACAAGTTACATCCATGAAACAGTCACCATCTGTTGGAAAAAAAGCTCGGTATTGCCTCCTGAGACAGACACATAACAACATTTTGTAGGTCCCATACATCTCAGAACACTCCGGCAGGACATACTTTGGAGAGAGAAAGCTTTATAAGCCTTGAGTCCCACGTCAACAATGAATCAGTCAGCAACTCTGATTCCTCCGGCTTTTTTACTCCTTCACCAGACTTCCTCTGTTTCACAGTTTGCAAGGCGACCTGGAGATTCCCGCAGGGAAGAAGGCAAGACCATGGACTCCCCCTTCTTCTCTTCCCTATGTGAACTTTACAGCTGTTTTGGGGCTCCGTGTGTCACACTAGCACACACACTGCTGAAAACAAGTTGGAGTGTTGTAAAGTGAAGGTTAAAAGAAAAATGGAGATGTGCTGGAAGGGGACGCCTAGGAAGATCTCGTTAACAGACCTGCCCAGGTAGGGGGAGTTCCATGGCACTGCTGGGCCCTGCTGAGCTTGCTGCCAAAGGCAATTCTCCTTCAGATCCAGCAGGAAATACTGACTTGACCCAGAGATCATATAAAGTATTTTCAAAGTATTCACAACACAGGCACAATCCATACTGCACAATTAAACTCTGTATTTCCTATAAAAATCTATTTCTTGTCCCCCACATACAGCTGCTAAGACCTGCTGCAAGATGTGGTTTGTTTGCTAAATGGTACTGTCCTTTTTCCTTAAGGAAGAGGAGTTAAAAGCATTTCCATGTAAAAGGCACAAATTAACGAATTTTCTCACCTCTGCTCACAGGGCTCAGAGTTTACAACAAGGACATTTTTAAGGAAGCCATTTCTTAAAATACCAGGGATATATTACTGAGGGAGAGCCTTCAGAAGAGCTACCGTTCACTTGCAATGCCCAAATCACGCTCCAGTTCCCCAGTGGGTGCAATATCTGCCCTCTTACAATATGCCCTTTCAGTTGTACTACACTTGCCTTAGAAATGAGCAGTCTTAAAAAAAATGAGGCATGTTTGTAGTTTCCATTCTTTTGTGCTGTCCATCAACTTTCTCCCCCATGCATCCATCCGTAGCTACATCACTCTCTATTCCTCAGGCAGTGCATACTTCCCAGGCTAATGCCTTTACATGTAAAGCACATCTTGAGTTAAACATTAGCTACACGCTAACTGGGGCTTGCTTTCCAACTGAATAATTAGCTTTAAAGAAGGTTTTCTACAGCTCAGATGAGACAGCTGCAAAAGAACTGCTTAGCAATCCTCTTGAAAGAAAGCATGCAGTGCTGGAAACCAAATTCTATTTTATCTGTTTAGACTTGTCACTGGTAATTACTTGAAAACTGTATCAGCTTCTGTCTTTAATGATGTAGTAACAGCTACCAGCACTTCAGAAAGGTGGAACAGAGCATAACAAAACCAAAAAGTTGTTTTAGAGTAGGTGCATATTTCTGTAAAACCAATGCAGAACTGAATTCCAGGATACATGTCTTCATGTGCTGCTTGGCCAACTCCTGAAAGTCATCTCCCATTCATGCCAGGCTGAGCTAGCTTGAGTACCAGAGCTGAGAGGGAGCTCCTTGGCCCTTGGGATGATGAGTCTAAAGCACAGGGACCATGCTTGCTCACTGCCTCATCAGAAAGGCAGCATTTACTTACAACATGTTGTCTTCTGAAGGCAGCCCACCTAGCACAGGCTGACAAAAAAGCATTTCCAAATGTAAAATCTGGAATGAAGATCATAGAATCACAGCAGGGTTTGGGTTGGAAGGGACCTTAAAGACCATCTAGTTCCAATCCCCTGCCATGGGCAAGGACAACTTCCACTAGACCAGGTTGCTCAAACATACTGTGTGTTTGGATATGTTGTGAAAGGTGAGGTCTAGCCCCTTGGTGCCTAGGGCCAAGCCTCAAAATCCTGCTCCAACCCCCAACAGCAAAAGGCAAGCTTTCCAAAGTTTTTACTTGCTATTTTAGACTAAAAGTCAGCCGTCCCTTGGGAGTGAAGTAAAGGACACGAGTTATGTTGATCCGCGCTTATTCCCAATATGTTAAGTCTGCCTGGAAAAAGCTTGTTTGCATAGCCTGATCTTCTTCAAGGAGCCACTCCAAAAACTGACACTTTTGAAGTAGGTTTGAGGACAGCTGCATGATGGGAAGCTAGCAGGGAGGACCAAGCTGATATCTGAAAGCTGGGAATGGTAAACTCTGTCACCGAAAGAAGAAAATACCTGTCACTGTGGTGGGCTATAGCTAGCACCACGACCTCAGAGACATGCTGAAACATCATTGGTCCCCCTGACCATCTGAAGGATCATAAAACATAAAACTGCTTATCCAGTGGAACCTGTCCCTTCCTTCCTATGTCACATGGTTACAACACTAAGAAAAACGTCAGTATGCAGATTTTTTTCCTTCAATACCAAGATGAGCAGAAGTTGCCTCATTCCCCAAGTACCTTTTGGGTTATGGGTGTGTGACACAACCCTTCACCCTGTTTAGCACAACGTCCATGACGTACAGCATGATGGGTGAAAACTGTTAGACTTGGAGAATGGGACTTGAATTGCACATGAGGTATGCTGACCTACACAGAGAGTGTGTTTTCTGTGCCTAGCTCCCGGAGGAGGACTGGCTGATGGCAAGGTGGTCTTGGATATCACACATCTGTGGGCTCTTTGGAGCCCCAGCAATGAATACCAATGCTTGGGATTACTGCAGCAAAATTTTTGCTGAGCCTGGCTGTGACCTTGATCCCTCATGAACCTTTTAATGAAGTCCACCATGACCTTATTGTGTTAGACACACAGGGAATGGCACCAGCCATACCTTTGTAAGGTGGAGTGGCTTTGGTCACGCTATATGCCAGTAGTTTGACATGAAGCAGGAGCTGTGTAGAGCTTCTATCCAAAACCTGCTTCTGTAAGCATGATAAAAACAATCATTATAGCAAGCAGGGACAAAAACAAAATAAAAGAAAAACAGAGAGAGATTAAAAACAAAGACAGAAAAGAGCAATCCTTCTTCATATTTATTTCTTTTTTTTCTTCTGTCCCAAAGCCTTTTCCATGGGCAGAAGAGTGTTCAGTTTTGTTGAGTTTCTGTGTTGGTTTCAGCTGTCCTTTCTCTCAGGATGGATCTCAGCACTTAGAAGAAGTGTGTACCACTGAGATTCTGTGAGGCTGAGGACAATGAACAAACAGTCCCCCACTCTGTCCCCATCTCACTTCGCCCCCTCTGCAAGAAGGCAATAGGCAGGACTGGCTCCCGACGCTGCTCCTTTGCAGCTTGCGGCTGCATAGGAGCGCTGGGCAGTGGTGTCCTGTCAACACACCCCAAAGCATGGGAGGAGAGAAAGACAGAGTGCTGAGGGGAAAAAAACCTCTGCTTTCCCCCTTGCTACTTCTTAGCAGGGTCACAACTGGTGGGGGCTTCCTAGGAGAATTACCATGACTTTTACCAGTACCAATGGGAAAACGCTGCCATTTCCTTTTACATCATAGCAAATCGACAGGAAAATTACCCAGCTGAAGCATTAAAATAAATTTTGCAAAAACCAGGATGAAAAAATATACAGGTCAGACACAGAGGAACATGCAGGCACTGTCACTGATGGCTGTGTCCCAATATTTCTCAAAGATGCCCAAAATCCACTCAAATCAAGAGTGCATGCTGAAGTGGCAGCTGCACGCTGAGATTGCAGCATCCAGCACAGAACTTGGTGAAAATCCTTTAAGGTAAGTGTTTAGCCAGAATGGGGAAAAACTTTTTGTGCCATAACACTGTGAATAATTCACCAGGTATTAGCTGTGTTTGAGACGCTAGGCTGTTCTTCCAGTCTCCTCTTACAAAGCACTTTGGAGGCAAAGAGGCGAGGAGGGAGGGCAGCACACAGCGAGTGCTGAGGATTTTGTGCTTTCCCAAGCAAACTGATTTTCCAAGGGGCTGCACAGCTTGCTGTTCCACATCTCCCATGGGTCAAGCTCTCCTCAAGGTGGATGGTGACACATGTCATAGAAGCTTTCTGTAATCAATTAGGAGGGAAAATGTCTCACAAGGTTTTTTATACAGTTCATCGATTCCGTGGGCATAGTTCGTGTCTGGCTACCTTCCCTCACCTAAACCCAGACTGTTTGAATGGGCCAAATCTGGAGGTTATGTAAAAGCTATTAAAATGTTTCTAATGTGAAGGGCACAGTGGGATTTGTTATTATTATTTTTGTTTTAAAGGTGGAAGTCACTTTGCCTTCTTTCACACCAAACCAAATGTTAGAAACTCCTGCACAGATGGTAATTTTTGATGCATTTTTCTGTCCTAGAAATGGGATTTGTCCATCAAATTCTCATCTGCTCTTCCTGTTTCTGTGCTTTCCATTTCTGTTCCCTGCCAGTACTGGCATTCAGCTGCCCTTTGAAGACTTTTTTTTCTTACACGTCCCTCTCTTGAAGTCGATCTTGACAAGAACGAGGGGAACTATACTGTCTACTTCCACCTTCCTGCACAACCCGGACCTAGGTGATCCTAAGAAACAAACTACTGGCAGTTCTGGGTTTTACCAGAGCTGTGATCCCACAGACAAGGAGGGGGTCATGCTAATGTCCCCGTTGCTCCAAGGCCATGAGAGCAGTGAGCAGCAGCCGTTGTGGGTAGAGTTGATCAGGCCTTGGTCTGTTGTCATCACCTCCCTCCTGTCATGCTCCAGGACACCCTGACCTTGGAGAAGAAGGCAAGCTGCTTCCTGGACCTGTTCACTGTTCCCATGTACCATCATGCTGCTTGTCCCCTTGTATTGAAGATCCTTGCCTGTTCCCTTCGCTTTCTGATGTTTTCCAGTGATGAAGTAACTAGTGATGCTGTACTTAGAGGCAATGTTTTTGCAGCAAACCCATTTTCTGACTATGGAAGATGAGGATAGGTTGTCCTTTAGCCACAGCTACAGTGTTGCTCCTGTCTCTCCAACTACAAACAGGGCTCTTCAAAGCCTCCTTGCACACTGGGAGCTGAATTGCAGTTTCAGATGCCAATTTTCCCTGTCTGATCTCTCTACACTTGCCACTGGGGCCCTAAGGAGCTTCTCTGAGGTGGGTATGTCCATCAGGCATTGGCTACGGATGGCAAAGCAGGGAGCAGGACGTGTCAGTGGAGTGCTCTGCTTTTGGTATAAGTAAGGCCATACAAACCACCGATGTTTTTGTGGGGTCAGGTCTTATCTCACAAACTAAGGCAAGTCTGGTGCATCTCTGTTTTCTATCAGAGTAAGTGCTGAAACAAAGAGTGTCCTTCTACACTCTCTGTTAGGGCTGAGGCTTCAGTCCAGGGCAAGAGTGTTCAGCCAGACCTGGCAGAGCCCATCAAGCAAGGTCTGGGAAAAACACGTATGTATGGTAGGAATTGCTATCTGAAGAGCAACACTGACACTGCACACACCCACCTAAATACTGACCATGAAATAGGTCAATTTGCCCACTGGGTTTTGTCTAAATTAGGCTTTAATGCATTTTCTACCTAAAGTGACTAAGCAGGTGCTCATCTCCTCTGCTGATAACTCTTAAGCTGGTTGTTGAAATAATGGCAGAGAGTGAAGGAGGGACTTGTGAGGTCCTGCTCACCCAGTGCTGAAGCCATCTTTCTGCAGCTTGGCATCAGGTGCCTCCACTGGAGCAGTGTAATGCCATGACATGCTCCCAGAGAGCGAGAAGCTATGGTGTCCTTTAATAGCAAGCTCCATTTGTTACTTGTGCTTGGACCCATGGCCTCTCTGTCTCTGCTGTGGGTGTAAGCAGTGATTTAAACAAAGCATTAAAAGAGAGGAAAAAATAACCAGTGCAGAGAAGCCTGCAGCGTGCCCATGGAAGCAGTAGAGCATTGAGATAAATTTATTTGATGGTCTTCTGCAGCAGGGGAGAGACGGCACCTGAAATTTATGCGATCATTAAACTTTCATGTGCAGTGGCCCCGTGAATCTAGAGCAGCGACACAAAGCCATCAGCCCCAGAATCATCGCTGTTGTTTATGAAACTCAGAGCTTTTCCCCAAAAGTGAGTAATGGGACAGGACAAAGAAGCTCACAGTTGAGGACTCTGGCATTGATTCTTGCATGTAGTCTATGGCAATTACAGGCAATAATTTAATTGTTCACCAACTGTTACACTGTATAAAAAATGAAAATAAAACCGATCAGGCATGAAGGTGTTATTCAGCTGCCTTCAGATTTCTCTACCCCTTCCAATACAAATTCACTTATTCACAAGTACAGGTAGATATGGCATGGCACCAGCTGAGCCAAGAGCAGAGATGGGGCAGGATGGACACCCCATCGCACTTCCAGAGATTTAGCTTGTAAGACAAGCTATGATCAAAAGCAGCCTGGCCAGGGAAATCTCTAACCTTACCAAAGTGCCTCTGACAGTAAGGACTTCTTATTCTTTCAAATGTTTTATTCAAATGACCTGCCACTGTTGTTTTATTTTACCCTAAGCACATTAAAGTGTTCAGGGACAGAAGCCAGTTTTAGCAAGTTCCTGAAACCAGTGCATAGCTTTTTCTGGAATGGAGATGGGAAAAGACACATGATACCTTTTGGCTTCATTTGTTTGTCCCCAGTGCCCCTTCAGAAGTGAGGAAACAAAGGCATAAGCCCACTCCGAATCCTCAAGATAACTTTCATGAGCATCTGTAAAATGGTGTGAACCAGGAGGAAATGAAAGGAAGCTGGTGGAAAGGAACAGCTGAGTAGGTAAGGCCTGAGCACATCTCTGGAGCTTTCCAAAAGGCATCTACAGAGGGTTGGTGAGCAATCAGGTAGATCCCACTGGACCAATAGTTGCCAAGGAAGGAGCCTGAGAGGATAAAGCTGAAGAACTCTGATCTACAGCTGTTATCCGTATTGCTCTAACAACTAGTAAAGCCTGCAGTACGAAATTCAGAGGTGAAATTTGACAACAGCTCGGTTTGTTGAGGTGATTCATTTGTCAAGAACAGCTGATGTGTACATGGATATGACAAAACACCTTTGTTAGCAGGCCAGGAGAGAAAACTTCCCATGATTTCATCCAGTGTTAACAACCGTGTCCGCCAGCATCTAAAGTTACACCAGTAGACTATACCTTTAGGAAGTATCTCCAGGTGTTTGCTGGGAAAAACCTTGGCTATAATTTAGGAAACTGCATTTCTACCTAGTTTTGTTTTATACAAATGTGTCTGAGCTTGACTGTCTTGCCTGATGGTGTGAAGGCAAAAGGCCAAAATTTATAGGCTTACCACCTCATAGCCATTTCTACAGTGGAGCCTCAGGCTGACCTAACCCAGGTGTTGTCACTGAATTGTGCCCCTGTGGGTGTTCTGATTGGATTTTGGTTTGTGCAAGCCAGTGGCAGCGCTGATATGAATGGGAAGGCAGGAGAGACAGCATGCAACTTGACCGTTCCCCACCATATGGGGGAACCAGGAACACATCTTCTTTTTGACAAAGCCTGAAGGAAAGGCATCTCACAGTAGGGCTGCTCCTCTGCCTTGGCATTCAAAGGTGAGAGACAGGATGGTGGCAATAAATGAAGAGACACGAGTCTAATCCATTACATGGATGCACAGTAGAGGTCTGGTTCTGCACAGGATTTTAAACTAGGAGGTCCTTAAACAATCCTAGTAAAAAGTTCAGCATTATGCATTCGCAGTTTAACATTTTGGCTGTAGCTTGTTAACTTACCATATAACTGCTGATGATTTGTTCATTATATTAGCTTAATTGCTGTAAGCCTAGTGTGTCTGAATCAATCAAAGTTAAAACAATAGAATTATGTTTTTACATAATCACATTTGACTAGAAACCAAGCTGTGCAGGAGGAGGTTCCACATGATGTTCTCAGATATCTCTACAAAGGAATGATAATTAATTCTGCACTACTTCTTCTGAAGGAATAGAAGAAGATGGGAAAAGATAATGGTCGGTAGCGGTTACGTAATCCCTGCCCATTCGCTTTGCTGCAGTACGCTGATAATGAAGGATCTGAAGTATAAAGCTACTTCGAGCCCTAGCCCAAAAAAAACTTAACGCATGCATCAGGACAAAATGAACATCTCCGTTTCTGGACAGAGGCCGGGTGACTTTTATCCTGATTCACAATGACAGCTCAGACCCATTTACGATGGTTCTGGGAGGCTGAGTGCCAGCAAGCAGATTGCCTCGGAAAGCATGTTTGAGCACTGGGTGAAGACCATTTGCCACACACAGCAGACCAGAGCTGAAAAATCAGCTCACCATGTCCAAACCCAGGTTTTCAATATGGGCTAGGTACCTTAACAAGTTGACATTTACTCTCAGTTCTAACAATGTGTTAAACTAAACTAAAGGTCCAGATGAAGGACAGTTTCTCCTTTCTTCATTCACTCTTCCTCTCCCTGTGAACTTTTCCCTGAAACCCACAGAGGTCCTAGCACATCTGCTGAGGTGAGAATTGCTTGGAGAATATCTTCCTTTGCACTTACAGGAACATGCCATGTTCCTCCTCTCGCTCATAGAATTGTTTGGGTTGGAAGGGACCTTAAAGATCATCTAGTTCCACCCCCCCTGCCATGGGCAGGGACACCTTCCACTAGACCAGGTTGCTCAAAGCCTCATCCAGCCTGGCCTTGAACACTTCCAGGGATGGGGCATCCACAGCTTCTCTGGGCAACCTGTTCCACTGCTTCACCACCCTCTCCTGGAAGAACTTCTTCCTGATATCCAATCTAAATCTCCCCACTTTCAATTTAAACCCATTACCCCTTGTCCTGTCACTACAGGCCCTTGTATAAAGTTCACACACACCCCTCACCCCCAGCTTCCTTATAGGCCCCTCCTTCTGAGAAGTGGAAGAATATATTTATAAGGGACTAGTGACGTACATGGAAGTGCATGCCACATGCTAAGTACATGTGAAATTTCACTGGAAAATCAAAATGTTTTGAAAATCCTTTAGTTTGGGACATCTCTGAACTTTGTGGGGTTTTGATCAAAGTAAGGCATGCTCTTATTGAGGGAAAATGATCATTTGACAAGACAAATGAAAGACATTTGATCAGTAAAAATTATACATGGCTCTGAGTTTTGTCCAGTCCAGGTGTATTTGGATATCAGATGCCAGAGAAGGGCAGGGGGACACTTCTAGTCAAAATAAGGAAAAATGTGTATTCTCAGATTGACTCCCAGCAGAAAGAGGCAGTTACAACTGATTTGTTTGACTGGACGTTTTAGATACCTATATGAAACAGAAACTAGTTGATGCTTCTGAGAGTTGAAAAAAGTTAAGACTGGATGAAAGTCCCAGAGTGAGCTCCCTCCTGCTTTATCCAAGTTATCTCACTCCTTTCCACTTGTCTTGCCATCCTTTCTCTCTCACATGGTATTGTACCAACACAGCAAGGGACCGTGTTAGCCACACAGTGAGCAAACTGTAGAACGAACGAACACATTACTCACCAAAATACCTGCCATTAATTCTAATGTGACCCAATTATATTCTTAGACAGCTGGTTCATGAATCATGCAGAGAAATAGGTCATTCCAAAATATATGGAAAAATGACTCTACGTTGTGTAATATTGCAGTACTCACACATGCATTATTAATTATAATTTATCCTTACTGCGGAATCTGGACAATGAAATGCCTGTATTTTATCCTGTAGGTTCCTCCACTTTAAAATAATTTAAAACAGAAAAATGAAACTGTTTCAATTTTAAAATAATGAATTAATTTAGGGTTGCTGGCACTACTATCAGCTTCACTGAAGGCTCTTGATGAAAATGACTACTGTTCTCTGACTGTGGCAGGTTCAAAGGAAAAATTGCTGTGGTTTCACAGGACTTCAGAAAATGGTTTCCTTGGAGCTAATGCCTTTAATGACAGGATAAGGCAACCTAACTGGCAAACTTTGATCTGAGAGCCATCCCAAAACTTTGCAATACTCTAGCAGCAGAATAAACACAGAGATGCAGAGAGGGACCTTGCTGTGGTCAGGAGCAATGCGTGTAAGAAGCTCGGGCACACCTAGCATTAATGCTGCTAGATCCACATGTTGTAAAACCTCATCCAATGCACCAACAGCAAACACCAGCACATCTCCAAGGACTCCGCTATCTCTACCTCCATTTTAGGGACAGGGCACATGAGGCATTGTGAGCAGAAAGGATTTGCTTAACCTTAGGTGGTACCAGGAAGAGAGGAAATTGCTCCGCCTCTCTTACATGTGGTCCTGTAACATTCACAGATTTCTTACAATGCCGAGAGCATGCTGATGCCCCACAGAGGACCAGGATGCTGAGAACCCTGCATTAGACCAGACCCAAACTGGTTCCCTCCTCTGGTGGAACCAGAGGTACCTGTGCTGCATTTAGTCAGGACAGAGTTAATTGCCTTCATGGTAGTTGGTACAGGGTTGTTCTGGGTTTGTGCTGAGATGAGTACTGATAACACTGGTGGTTTTAGTTATTGCTAAGGAGTGTTTGCATCAATTCAAGGTCTTTTCCAGCTTCTGATACTGCACCTGTGTGTCCAACTTTCTCACTACAAGCAGCAGGGGGGAACACAGTTTAGACAGCTGACCCAAACTAAGAAAAGGGGTATTTCATTCCACTGAACATCATGCTCAGTACATAAGCCAGGGGTGGGCCAGGGGGCCATAGTGTTGTTCATTCATTAGTGAGTTGGTGGGTCAGTTGGCTTTCTCATTTGCTCTCTCGCCCATGGAACTCACTCGAACTCTGCTACAATTGCTCTCAGGCTCTCTGGTTCTGATGCTCACTACTCGAGACCTGGCTTGGTATCGGTGGGTGGTGAGCAACTGTATCATGTGTTTTATATTCAATTATTTTATTAATGTATTAATTTAGTTCCATTAATTTATTCATGTGCCCCAGCCCATATATACTTGCTGGGTCTTGTCATTCCTGACACAAAACTGTAATACATACTGCCACCGTAGCAGTATTAGAGAGAGTAGTAAACACGAACTTGTTACAGGTACAGAAAATGCTCTGAAGAAAAACCTAAGTAGTTTCAGATTTCAGCATTGGTACAGCTAGTTTACACCATTAAAATAATAGTAAAAGACAGAATATCTTTCAACCCAAGCAGTTACTTAATTTAATATCTGATGCCACTTAATTGTAGATGGAGTTCTGGTTACATCTGCATAGTTTTCTTTCATTTTTTTTGCTATACTTCACTATCAATTTAATAATCAGAATAACAGTCACACCAGAGAAAACATTATTTCTGACTAAGGACTTTTGCCACTGGGCCTGTATTGAAAACACAAAAAAGAAAGACCTGTGGAAGGCCATGGTGATGGGAAATGAGCTGTATTTTCTTCTGTATTCCTGTCTTTTCTTCCCTTCCCCATTCCCCCAAACTCCTAATGGGAGTCACCTCCTTCTGGAGTTTCACAGGAACATGGGAACAACAAACATGGAAATGGAACTCTTTCTTCAGTGGGTGGGAAGAGAACAATGATGTCTCTGGGAGGGGTAACTGCACCAGGAATCCAATGGCAAACCCCAATATTAATCTAAATTAAGTCTTTCAGATCAACTTTGAGGTATTTTGAAACATAAAATACCTGAGAGTATTTTATGTACTTTATATTATGTATGTTATAAAATACTCAGAGTATTTTATACTCCGAGAGTGCTGCAGAGTCACAGGGATTGAAAGAGGCTGGAGTGAAGTGATTCTCAAATGCATTGCTGTAAGTCAGGAAAAAGGAACGATATGCAAGCCCCTAGCATGCCCTGGACTTGGCCTGGGTTATACCACTGAAAATTTGGGGTTTTAACCTCTTGAAACAGAAAATAACACTTTCAAGTCATGAGGTGCCACAATGCCTTCAAGACAACAACAATCTAAGAAAGACCCTCAACAATCTGGAAATTTTACTACTGGATTGAAAGGGAGAAAAATTGATCTCTCAAATTGGCAACTTCTACCGAAAGTCTCGGTTTGCTCTCTTCTTTGACAAATTTTCAACTTTTGGAACATAAAACATTAACAGAGATTAACATGAAGCTGGCAGGGGCCAAGGCAACTTGTCATAATTCAGTACATTGCTATTATGATACACTCCAGAGACAAGTGGATTGAAGACAGCTGGCTTTGCAAATTTACACAACAGCTTGTCTCAGAACTATAAGAGAAATAAGATATTAATAAAAATATTCTAGAATACCCAAATCTAAATGAATTTGTGCCAAAAACTCACACAAAACAAAATCATTATTCAATAGTCATTACTCTTCTATTTATAAAGTTTCTGTCACTCACTGGCAAACAGAGGTAATAGCATTTGACCTGTAATACAAATCACAAACCATGGAAAGTGGAAAGTGAATTGCAAGTCATCAGCCTGAGCATGTTGCAAGCTGAAAAGTGTTGGTCCTAACTATTCTGGGAATCCTTATGAATAACAAATACGTTTGAAGAAACCCAGATCATTTCATGCGCAACTCAACCAGAGAAAAACCGAGTAAATTTATGAGCATCACTCACAGTGGACAAATTAATCAGCTTTGTGATAGGCTGCAACTACGACCAGAGAAAGTATCTAGGTCCAAGCCTGAGTAAAAATTCAAGTGGCATTCCCCAGCAACACACCGCAACACCTTTAATACAAATGCAGACTCATTTTCTTTCCTGGGTGTGAAGTGGTAGTTCTCTCAGCTTGTCCGTATGAACATATAATACCTCTGGTATTGGATGGGTTCTCAAGAGCGTTGACTTCGTATTCGCCATTGCGAACAAACGGCCAAGAGTTGGGAATGTTGGCAGGATGTGACACAAAGGGCAGGCCACTCTCAGAGATGAAAATGGCATTAGGACAAGTGTGATTTATGGCAGTGACTTTGGGGTTTACATACCTCTTTTGGGTTATTCTTGACACGAGCACACTGACTCAGAGAAGCTAAGAGCTCTGAGTTGGAATAGATACCGGATGTTTGGTTTCAGGCTTGGCAATCTTGTCGTGACCTTGGCAATGACAGCCAAGGGAGAAGAGATGAAATGGATGAACTGGGTGATGGAAATAGTAGCCAAATCAGAGCCCTGTAGGTCTCCCTCATAGCTCCATGAAGGAACACCATGCAAAGCAGGTCCAAGTCAAAACCTTGGTGTACTATTTGTGGAAAGGAAATATGTCAGACTAATTCATAATGAAGTGAGTAAGAATCATCAAAGAATAATACCACCAAAACCAAGGGGCCTACAACCATAGAGACCCTGCAACTTGGGAGTTATTTTCACTCCCATCTTATTGTCTTCACACTCACAGCCTCCTAGACCTCTGCCTTCTCCTCACACAACATCTTCCTGACCTGGAAGTTGTTCACAATTTTTGTAAAACCTCTAGTTTTTGTCCCACCAATTTCTCTTCTCCTCTATCTAGATGAGCTTAGCCTCTTCCTGCTTCATTTGTGTGATCAGTGTCTACTCAGGCTCCCCACAGTGCTCCTATCTTTTTCCTACTAGATGATCACCTGGAAGCTCTGCAGAATGCCCAGCACTGCTCCTCCCTGTCCCACTGTCCTTATTCCCCACTACAATCTGCTCTCACTGCTCTGTGGAGCAAAGTAATGGGTCTGCGCCTGCTTCTTCTGTCCCATCTGTTCATTTCCTTTCATCACATCCCTAATTCTTATGCCTTGCTTAAGGAAAGGTGATGCATCCATAGATTTCTATGGAATAGACATACACCCAAGCTTTCCCTTCCACTGTCCTCAGTCACCACTTTTGGAAGTATCATCCTGGCAGCATGCTTCTGCAGGGGCCATAGGGCCCATTTCCCCAAACCACTTAGGCTACCTCTAAGGGGCAGACACAGGAATTTAAACGCCACGAGGAAAATATGTCAAAAACCTTCAGTATCATCTCTCAGACAAAGCAAATTGTGGCACACAACCCAGTGAAGCCACAGTCAAGGTTAGCCTTGATAAGGCTATCTGGTAAGTTGTGTAGGTAAAGCTGTAGGTTTGGGTTGTTTTGTTCTAAATCGCATCACGCAAAAATGATCCACCAATATCCACAAAAAGATGCACGGTCAAATAGCTCCGGGAAACAGAAAAAGAGACAGATGGAGAATTTGCCTGGCTAATTTTCTCCCCTGTGGCTACTGTGCTCTTTCTGCTAGAAAGGATGTGGAGGGAGGCAGAGTGAATAAATATAAACTGACTTTGTGGGATGCATAGATAACTGTAGTATTTCTTTAAGTCCACATGAAAAACACCAGTGAAAAGAAAAAAGGATTAGTGAAAGCCAGAAAAGAGACTTTATGACTCAAAATAAGAGTGAAGTGGAATTTTTTTTTATTCTAGTAAAGTTCCTTGTCCAGTTTTGCAAACAGGGAACGCTTTTCTTCTTGAATTAAATACCTTTAAAGGGACCTAACTGTACACTCGAGGTGAAGTTCATGAGAAAGCATTTTACCAAAAAGAGAGGATTTCAGCCTTTGCTTCAATGAGGTCCAATGAGATTCTTTATATTTGCCACATGCAAATATAAACCGGGGGGCTGCTCTGTCCTGCTTTGCAGAGCTGAGCAGGCACTGCTGGAGGGGGTGTCGAAGCACGCTGGGATGCAGGAGGCACAGCTCACATCAAGTGACCTCTGAGCCACGGCCTGACCTACCAGTGCTACATGGTGATGGGCAGGAACTTCCATCAAGCCCCTGACCAGTAACGAAATGTTAGTGGCCACACCCAGCATATCACATAGCCATGGCCAAACCTGTTTCCCACCCCACCTCTGAGCCGGGCAGGCAGAGGCCGGGAATGCGGGGCAGGCAGGTGGTGTGGAGGGAAGGTGGGCTAGGGATGCGGGCAGAGTGCCCAGGGCAGGAGCAGTGCCCTGAGCGCTCACCGAGGGCAGATGGCGTGTGTGTGGCTGCCCGGTGGGTGCAGCCTGCCCTGCTTTCCTCAGGGTGACATTCAGTGGGGATGTGGCAGCTGCTCACTCCTCTGCCCTGGGGACGATTCGATCCATCCTTTCCTCCTGCATCCCCCCTTCACCCTCCTCAGTCAACACTGCTGTCTGTTGTCACCTCCGGTGCTTTCCAGGGGGTGGTTCTGCTATTTGAACCATTTACTGCCTTTTCTCCAGCTCCCCCCAGCCAAACCTTCAGTCCCCCTGGGCAGCTGCAGCGGTGTGACATGGGTCAGACCCAGGGCTGCAAGTACAGGGTGCCAGCAGCAGAAAGACAGGCTTGCAGCAACATACAGTTCTGGGTCCCTTTTTTTGGCTTGCTCTGCTGGCTGGTCCCCTCTCTTATTCCTCACACACTGCATTAGGGAAAGGCTAACCATAAAATCCTGTATGTATTTTTTTTTAGCATCTTTGGCTGCTTTTAGTCAAATGTCAAAAATATAACTACTTCGGAGAACTGGTTTCCTTTTATGTACAAAAAGAAAAAGCCAGGGAAAGATAAGTATTTTCCTTGCTTTTGTCCACAAAGGGAAGGAATTGGGGAGTTAAAATAATAATAAAACCTGTAACATTCATTTTGAATGTTGTTTACAGTGGGGGGTTATTTTTAAGGCTTCTGTTCTCCCTCCCTCATTTCTCCCTCTTACCAAACAGAAGCAAAATTGCCTAATTTAGTTTGGTTGCTCAGTTGGCCATATTAGTGCATCTCACTCAGAAGAGCATCCCCGAGAAGAATGGCATATTTTTAATGCCCACTTAATGTCAGTCTTTGCACTTCTGTTTTGTGTTGATCAGTGAAGTCACTCCGAAGATCCGATTTACAAGCTATTCTCCTGGTCTCTGAAGGAATGTTGGTTATTTCTCTGCTGGAGAATTACTGTACTTGTCCCTCGACCTCCAGACGTAAATATCTGCTCTGTTCACCCCTTGTAAGGGTAAAATTGGAACATATTCTTATATGCCCATTTTTGTCTTCCCGTTGCATTTCTCCCGAAGAGCTATATTCACAGGTCCCTAAAATATTAAGTAATCCCCCCCCTTACACATATAGGTGAAACTTGGATAGACAGAGTAAAACCTGCGTGCAGATGTGTTTTGTCATCTGCAGGTACAGCAGTGATTAAAGGACCAGTGAGTGAAGGCAGTAGCCATTCCCATGCTCAGAGCAATTGCCTTAGAAAGCAGCAAAAGTGACCTTGTCAGAGTCAAGTTCTGCATTGGCAAGGAGGCACTATTGTTAAACAAAGCACTTGGAAAACAAAAATATTTGTGTTTAAATTATCTCCCATTCAGAAGCAGGATTTCTCTCATGGAGCTACGCCTGGGGATGATTCCTCCCATTAGAGGGACGAGGATTTGTCTTGGCAAGACTGAGAACGACAACCAGGAGGTCATGTAACCATGTGCGTAGTTACTGGCCCAGTTTGAAGTTTTTCTGATTTCATCCTCTAGCGTAGGGCCAGCACAGACAAGCACTTGGACTCTGTTATGGGTCCCCAGAGGTACCCTGTTACAGACACTGTCACCCAGAGATTGTGTGCAGGTACCCAGAACAGACTTGGCTATTTCCAGCAAACCTCATTTTAGGTGTACAGCCATCCTCTCACATGTATCATTTTTCAGCAATTATGATGCTTCCCAATTGCATCTGTTTCTCACCAACCTCACATTTGCTTCCTCAAAGAAGGAGACACTTTTTGAAAGCCTACCAAACCATGTCAGTGGAAAACCTTGTCTGGCAGCTCTTGTGGAACAGTTTCAAAGGAAGCAAATAAAGTGGGCAGCACATTAATTATCTTTCTTCAGACACATTACTTTAAACCCATTTCCTCCCACCATCAGCTGAGTTCTCATGCTGATATGGGCACCGTCAGTCATGGGCTGCCGTTGTTACACCCGGCGAAGCCAGCGGCGGAGAGCTGTCTGGCACATCACTGAACACATAACCCTCCCCATTGCTGACCTGACTTACCATGAGGACAAACAGCCCTGACATATGTAGGTGTTGTTTGCATTATAGCTGTTTTGCAGAGGGGAGGGACACACAAGTTAAAGAAAGAGCTCTCCAGGACTCTCTTTTATCCTTCTGTAATCTGCTTTTCCTACTGCATTTGTTTTATTAGCCTGCAGGGCTCATTCCTCATCGGAAGACGTAAGTGGCTAATTTGCCACTTATACCCATTTTATTACAAACGTGTACCCAATGTGCAATTTACTCCCCCAGTTATAATCACAGCTGGAAGTATCACAGAGCCTTCCTAGGTGTTTCTTCTTCATTGTTTTTGCAAGCTCCTGCTGGGCTGAGTTTGGGATATCCAGAGGAAGATCTTTCCAGTGAGACGGATGACTGCCACCACGCCGCACTGGAGGCACTGCACCACTCTGAACAGCCCCAACACCTGGTGATGGTGGGAGGTTCTGTCCCCAAGATGCTCATGGGGAAACAGGTTCCACTTGGTTCAAGAAAGCATATGAATAGTAAGTAACAACAATAAGTAAAACACCACAAATACCTGAAGTTCTCTTTTCTAGTGTTTAGTAGGAAAACACCCTTGGAAACAAAGAGATTGCTCAGTCTTTAAGGCAATGAGTGATATTCCCTAAACACATCTAAGTAGCCCTGGAGTCTGATTTTACCAACTTTCCAAACATAAAAAGTATCAAGGCATCTATTTCCTTACTAAAATCTACAACAGGTAACCTAAGTGCCAGGACCCTCCAACCCCAGGAGGGTTGGACATGAAACTTCTAAATCACACAGGATAATATTGGCAGAACCACATCCTTTTTCTTTTTCCTTTTGTTTTTTTTTTTACTTTTTGTCTAAAATGGGAAATTTACACACTGATTACTTCTATTTCAAGTTACCACCAATGTGGTAACCGTTTACTGTATGAAGAAGAGTAGTGCAAGCTGCAGGACTGATGGCTCAGCAAGCAAGGCAGGATAACCCAAGCACCAGAGGAGAGCAAAGGGAGAGCAGAAGGTAAGCATCAGGTCTTTAATAGGTTTGAACAATAAGCCATACTTGGTGCTGCTTGACATACTCCCAGCACTAGATGGGGAGAGATCGGCTAGCCCTGTGCCAACCTGCCCAGGGAAAGCAGGCATTCAGGTGTGCTCTGGCTAAAATTCAGCTAGCAGGCAGATTTGTGTATCAATTGCCCATGGCTTGTACTTGCAAGGCCGTTTATTCTGTTGTTCATGAAAATCCTTTGAAGGTTATCAATATGTACAATGGTTTTGCGGTGTCGGGTTTCTCTATCTGCTGCTGTTTTCAAACTAAACAACCCAGAGAGTTTCTCTGTGCTCAGGTCAGAGTGCCAGGTCAAACTCATTGCTCTCACTTCAGCTTTCATAACTTTCAGTCTAAATTCTCAAGACTGATCCACCAGTTCAGTACGAATTCTTGTTAATTTTCCTGGGCAGACCCATTGGAGCAATGGATGAACTTTGCACAGAATCAGGTTTTTCCATCCTTCCTGCACCTCTCTGCTTCTCCAAGTGACTGCCTTGCAACCTCTTTCTGTAAGCTGCCTGAGGCTGGGACAGGGAGGGCCGGGCAGCGATGGTGATGCTCAGATGCTGTGCTGGGGGCAGTGAGACGTAGCTGTGGCAGGGGCGGGCAGGATCCACCTGCACATAGCACAGCAAACCTGGCCTGTCTGGAAACCTCTGTCTCGTCTTTTATGAGAAAAACCAGCACAGCACGTCTAGCGCGGGGCACTGAGGCAGGGACAGGAGCCATCTAGAAAGATGAAGTCAGAAGAAGAGAATTTCATTTTGTCCCAAAATGAGATCTCATGAAAATTTTCAAGCAGGAATATTTTCCCTAGACTTCCCTAATGCCTTTGAAGCTTTTCGTAGTGATCATTCCATTTTCCCACTCCAGCAACAGATGCACAACCTCAACGTGACGGTGCCTTCCTGTTGGCTTATAAATCTAATTTCCCTTTTATGGGCACCAGCAGTTCTGTGGTGAGCGTGTGAGACTGATGTCCACCACTGAGATCAGACGTGTGTGACACTGACCCTGTACATCCCTCCAGTGCTGTCAGAGGCAGTAAACACATATGGATAGATGTAGTGGGCAGGGCCAGGAGAAGTGGGGGTGTCAGAGAGAAGGGATAGGTGAGATACCCCCCATCAGGAGCTGTATACCTTGCTTCTAGATGATTTTATTCCATAGGCCTTGGGTAGCTGCTATGTAATTTCACTGCCTGGGGATTGAAGAGGTCAGGAAACCTCCCCTTCCCAGTTATAGAAACACAGAATCACGGACTGGTTTGGGTTGGAAGAGACCTTACAGACCATCTAGTTCCAACCTCCCTGCCATGGGCAGGGACACCTTCCGCTAGACCAGGTTGCTCAAAGCCTCATCCAGCCTAGCCTTGAACACTTCCAGGGATGGGGCATCCACAGCTTCTCTGGGCAACCTGTTCCAGTGCCTCACCAACCCCCCTGTGAAAAATTTCTTCCTGATATCTATATTATGCTGAGGTAGGAGTTGTCTGCAAGCACAGCTATCCAGTGCTGGGTATATGATGAGCTGGTGATCTGAGCCTAACTCCTAATAAAAAGGATCCTGGGAAGTTGCCATAATCCTGCAATTTGTTTTAAGTCAATCTATTGTAAGTGGTGTTTAAAAACCTGTTGAACACTGTGCTTCAAAGGCAAGTTCTCTAATGGTAGGAGATGCTAGGATTAAATTGCCCATTCCAAGTTTATTTTGCTCTTTTCTGCACATTCATTATTACACAGCTTTTAATTACACCCTACATCTTGCAAAAAGCTCCTATCTCCTTCCCTGAACATGATGGAAGGAAAGTGAGTGACACAGAGTTAGAATGCAGATTCCTGGCAGGGAAGATTTGATCCCAAACTGCTGAGGTCTGGCAGACTGTTAGCAACTGAATGTAGGGTTTCCCACTGCAAAGTATCTGGTAAACCTAACTGTTTTAACAGCCCTAACGATAATAGTGCAGTGACTCCCATGGGAAAACCAATTTGGTTTAAAAACTCTTCACTCCCCTTTAACTATTCTGTTTACATGATAAAGATATCATAAATGTATACGAAATGAGGCAAGGGAGGCTTCTGGGGAGGAGGAGAGATGGGGGGGCAGGGTGGGAAGACTACAGATGTTTTTGAATCTAGGGGAAACAATCAAACCTTTAGGAAGTTGGCCAGTGGGACTGTCAGATAATGCTTCCTATAAGGCTTACAGAAACAAATGTATTTATGCAAAAGAGATACAAACTGTGAAACAGCAAATCTGCTTTACATTTTGAAAAAGGTCTATTTGCTTGCAAATCTCTCGTCAGCTGCAGAAAAGATATCAGAAAAGGATAGGACTGAAAGTCAATTTGCTTGCAAATCCTATAGAGAAAGACGGCACTGGGATACAATTGAAGAAATAGCATGCACATAGTTCTCTTCATTTTGTCATTTGGAGCTTACAAAATTTTTCTGGAGCATATCAGCAAGTGAGTTTTAAGGGATAAAAAGAAACTGGACTGTGTTTATTTGAACAAAGTTTAGATAGCAAGTTGTCTACAATTTGGCAAACTCACAGTTCTGTGGGAGCAAAAATAAACGGTTTAATTTTACTTCCAAAGAAAGAATGAAAGATAATAAACTCAAACTGCAGGAAACAAGAGTAATCACTGCTGTTGCTGCATTTGAAACAGAAAGTTTTGCCCTAAGTTACCTTATGTTCAACACTCAACAACAACCAGAAAGGTAATATTCATAATAGATATGTGATTTTTCCCAAGCTTCTTTTTTTTTCTACTTTTCTTTCTGTATTTGTTAGTAAAAGCTCACAGAAGCAAAAAAAACCATTATATTCGCTTTGCAGATCATACGCCAAGTAGACAACTGTGTGTAAGAAGTGTCTCCTCTCTATATGCAAATGAGTTATTTTTTATAGAACGCAAAGGATACAAATGCAAATTACGCAGAAGTATTTTCATCAAGCATTCATCAAAAAAAAAAAATCTTCTTCCGACAAGAAAATTAACAGCTGGCATAAATGCAGCTCCACATTTCCCTTTTCCTTCCATCAGACCAAATTCTGTCTTTGCTCTAGCCACACTCTACAGGGGCTCCCCACCCCAAATCCTGGCTGCACCTCTGCTTTCTCACACACCTCCCTCTCTGCCTGAAGAAGTGAGGGAACAGCAGCACCTACATCTCCCACTCCCCATCTCCAACCTTTGCTTTTACACTCACTGCTGCTGCAGCATGAGCAGGGACCTGGCTGGCAAGGTGGCCCAGGGTGGTGCCAGCCACCCCGCGACACCCACACCTCATCCCTTTGCACGCACGTATCGCACGCACGTTTTCCCACAGCATTCCTTGCGCAGGGACCTTGCACAAGGACCGTGCTTTCACCATGTGGTTGCGGCTCATGGCTGCAGCACGCACCTGGTCTGGTGAAAGGAAATAATACGGGGTCTGAAAGAAGAGCTTTACCAGGGCGAGCAGTGGAAAAAACGGTCTGTTTCACACGTGCAACGCAGGAGCTGAGGCTTCGGCAGTACTGTCCCCACCAACCGTATCAGCTGGACAGGGTGAAGAAACAATGCGGGCAGAATGTCGCAGCACAGAGGTGACTAGGCAAAATACGAAAACCCCTCAAATCAGGATGGACCCAAAGAAACATAGACCATAGGTGGCCACTGGAGCATACACGGTCCGTATTGCTGTTCAGCAGCCATGCCCCACCCCGCTCTGTCAAAATACCCCTTATCCGTTTCCATTCCCTGGGGCTACTGCTGTTCCCGTGGCAAGCCTTCAGCAGGGAGGGTGTTATTTCTAAGGCAGAAGATCTGTAGCTGCCCCATGATCAGGCTGGGATCACACAGCTGCCCATGGGCTCATCCCATCCCCGCTGACTCTGGGACAGGCTGGCCCATACCTGGCTGAAGCTGTCTGGCTTCAACGGGGCCAGCACAGACCCTGCTTCCCAGCTGACGGTGACTTGTTGCATCTCCAAGTGTACGTGAATGCTGCTATGATTGAGTTATACTGAAATGTTGGGCCTGGCTACACAAAACCCAAGCTTTTTCCTCCCAGCAGCCTCCAGGAGATGGGCAGTACTGACAGCATTAGCTCCTGAGAACATTCCATGCTGCTAAAGCATCAAGGAATCCAGCCACAAACAGAGGCAGTGGGGACTAGAATTTAGACTGATAGTGCTTCTTTAAGCCATTCCCTTGGTTGAAAACTACTCTGGGATGAACTTTAGCGCATGGCTCAGTGTGAGGAAGTGTGAAAAATTACTGCAGAATGAAAGCCTGGGAAGGGAAAGGCTGATTCATCCTTTCTGTGTGAAAGCACACACTCTAATTGTGTATTTTTAAAAGCATTCTAATTGTCACAGCTATTATGCTGGTTAACGTGGCTTGAAGTGACAGTTGACTATTTATATGTCTCTGCTTTCCAACACGAGAATTATAAGGGTGTTACTGATGATAAATACAGCATCTTGCTTATTTTGCTGGATTTAACATCAGTAAACACATTGTTGTGAGGGCTGGGTAGGCAGGTAAGCCCCAGAATGGTTTTGTCTTTCACGGTGGTAGTCTCACTCACTAAGTGGGAGGGATAGTATTTTTTTGTCACTGACTGTACACAATTTCTTCCGTTATCTTTTTCTCAAAATAAAATAGGTTGCGCCAAATTTGCAAGACTTCACATGCCTCTCCAAGAAAGAAATATTCCGCTTGTTCTGATAGTCAGCACAGGGGATAGCAGGCCAAACAGCTTTGCACCCTGAAGAAGTGGAATCTGCATGAAGAAGGGAACAGATTTGTGGCTTAGGCACAGGGTTAAGATGCAAAAGAATGGAATTTAATTCCTGACCATAAGAATTGCCTGTGAGTTACAGCAATTCCTTCACTCTTGGCATGCTCCAGCTTTGTATCAGCAGGCAGCTGCCCTGGCACCTCCAAGTTACAGGGGTCCTGCAAAGATAAATTCATTGTGCGTCAGTGCCAGAGAAAAACAGAGGCGTGAATAACTTCTGCAGCTTCCACTGGTTTTTGTGCTTACTATGTTATGCCCAAATGGACTGAGCGTTATTCATTCTAGGAGGTGGGTAGGTGGTAGATTGAAGAGATGCATCTTTTCATCCCCGAAGTAGATACTGAAAAGTGTTTAAGCAGCAAGCCCCTAAGTTAGCTACAAATTCAGCCAAATGCATCATTTTGGATGAAAATTTCCTACGAGGTTGGATTGGGGTGTTTGCCTCCAGGGTTGTATATCTGGCAGATGTCACACACTTAATCTATTTTCTCAAACACACATCCTTAATCAGGGAGTGTTATATGAGGGTTAAGCACAACCAGATCACAAAGGAATGTACTGTCTCCAGAATACTAATGAAAGATTAGCTTTTTAATTCAGCTGCTGAATGTTGAGGAATCATTTGTTTTGCTTTTAGGTTAAACTAAGGGCAGAATAAGCAATAAAGCATGCAGATGAGGCACTGCCATGAGAAAATAATGATTTGTTTCACTGTAATAAGAAATATCATTTAGACATAATATGAGGAATAATTAAATTGGAGCTGAACTGTGTGCCCTATCAGTTTAATTGAATCTGAGATACGTGTCTATGGCTGCTATATCAGCGTTGGTTCCTGGAAAGCATTTGTTATTAGTCACTTCTGCAGCAAAAAGATGAATCAACATTTCTTAACTGAGCAAGAGAAATAAGTCCTGGAATAAACTCCTGCTGAGCACCACAGATCGATACAGACAACAGTGATGTGCCTGTAGAGCTGTGGAGAGCTTAGTCAACAGAGAATTTAAAGAATTGGTAAAGAAAGCATTCTGTGTGCATTTGATGCCAAAGACGACTGCTTTTAACAACTCAGACCATGTTATTTCACCACATAACTGTCTTCTTTCCTAACTACTTCCTTACTACATTAATGAACAAGATAAAGTCCTTGGTGAAGGTAGAACATGTCTTTTAGGATTGGACTTTCTCCATCAAGGGGGTACATCCAGCCTATTTATGTTCAGAAAGTGCTCCAGAGCTGCCTGGCATCAAAGATTTTGTTTATTTTCTTGTTGGTTTTTAATTTCAATATTCGTTCCTTGGATGTCCTCCCTTTTTCCTGCTAAACTATGAAAGCCCTCAGAAATCAGATGTGCTGTCTAGAAAAACAAAGACCATTAACAACTGGCTTTTCACTCTTTTCTTAGAGAAGTCTAGTTGATTGAAAATCCTGCTTCGCCACTGTAAGGCACATCCCCTAGAGATTGACACTATTTTACAAGCCTCTCTGAAATCAATTCAATTAAATGCATACACCTTGACCACACAATGTTTCCAACTGTGACTTGATCTCATCTCTTCGTAAACATGTGTCTCTTTCAAATTGCTTGAGCTTTAAGGGAAGGTTTCCAGTATGTCCACCTACACGGTAATAAGGTCCCTGACTCTCCCTAGCTGCCTGTGAAAAGAGCTTTTCCATTTCTTCAGCTGAGGAACTCTACTGTGCCTTTCAATATCCCCAATCCCAACCAGCTACACCTGGAAAATCACCTTTTCCCAGTCTCCGTTTGACACGGGGATTCTTCTTTCATTCCTCACAATGTTTCATCAACAAATTATGATGAAAAATACTCAGACTATGAGTTGGGTATGATCTAGCCTTACACCAACATCTGACGTGCATCGGTCATCTGGATCACATGGTGGTGTTTCAAAGCTGTGATGAGAATGTAAGTTTGGGACTCAGACTGACTGGTTTAGGAGTGACTGCAGAAAGTGTATCCTAAGAAAGATGAAATCAGTGATCTCATGCTGTAATTCAGCAAGCCTTGCCAGCTGCAAACCCACACTTTGATCCAAGATTGTGCTGTGCTCCTTCCAACGCATCTTTGGAAATATATGCCACAGCCTCCCACTTGTAAACCTCTGCCTCAGGTGTGGTCTCCTCTTCTGGCAGGTCAGGGCAAGAGCCGAGACTGGAAGAGCAGAAAGAGCAACCTACACTATTCAGTAGGTGTTTGCCTAAGGAACTAGGGGAATCACAGGCCTACAGTTTGTACAAAAGAAAGCTCCTGCTCTGGGAGGTCTCGGCACAGCTCAAACATGTTTGGGACTCAAGAAAAGGAAAGGAAAAATTGGTGGTGTGTTATCATCACCATGCAATAAATGCATCTTTCAGCTGTAAGACCTATTTGTTCTTTGCATATGAAAAACCTGACATTTCTGGCTCCTTCTGCACATTATTCTATAGGTTTTCTGTGTAGGATGACTCTACCTCAAACACCACAGCTGCATGGGCCAGCCTTTGCCAGGAGCCAAAGGCGGTGGGTGCACAGAGCAGCTTTGCCTTCAGCTGGGATTGCACTCGCTGACCACACCAAGGCCTGAGCTCAAAGAGACCTTCTCCTGGCTAAGAGCTGCTCACATCCTTCACCTTCAACAAGGCCGTCTGAACGTTACATCTCTTGTTGAGTCTCTCTGCTGCACTACAGAGGAGATACAGGAGCAGGGATTGAAAGGAAGGAAAATATTTTATCACTAGGAAGGTGCAGATACATCAAGGTGTCTGAGGTTATGTAAAGGTCTTACTAGGTCTTCAAAAAGATGCTCCTGATCTTAATAGTAATTATTCCACTGAAGAGATTGTTGATCTCTTCAGTGGAGATCTCCCCTAACCTGTGCATTATTGGTAGTGCATGGACAGAGAACTGATTTTCTAGTTTAACTGTACCTTCTTGCATCACTAAGGAAATGCTTTAGGGGTATCTGTGCCATAGTTAAGTAGAAGCTGTTTTTATTACCAGCTTTTCAAAGGCATCTGAAGAAGGTGGCAGCCCTTGACTCCACTACCAACAGCAGTAGAGATTCCATTTTAATTGCAAAGGTAAGACTCGGTTGATGCATCAGCCACTTAGCATGACCTCCTGAGACTGAAATGCCATGAAGGGCTGGGCTGTAGGTATTGCCCATCCTCCTGATAGGTACTAATTGACTGATGAGAAATGAGATTTGCTTTTCAGGGCATTATCTCCTTCCACCTTTTTCTAGAGAACCAATAGCTTCAACCTGATGAGAAGATCTGCCAGACAGGCCATTCAAGTCAGTAGGATGTTCTGCAGGACTTTTCTTAGTAATGAAGAGGGACCTTCACAGAGAGGCATTTGTCTTTGACCACATCTTGTCCAAGCACTATTTTTATCTTCATACCTACATCAGTTTTGGAAGAGGGGAGTGGAGGGTGGCACAGGCAGGGAGAAGAGCTTGGGCAGGGTCACAGAACAACACTGGATATAGAGCCACCACCTGCCTCATGCTTCTCGTTTCCATGGTGTCTCAGCTTCTACATGGCTCCTGATTCAGGTCCCCACCAAGACCAGCTCAAGCTCAGGGCACAGTCTGTCATCTCACAAAAGCTCTGTTGCTGTTATCAAGGTATTTTTATCTTTCTAGATCAAAGGCACATTGGAGGTTCAGTGACAGCAGCTGATAATTGTGCCCCGGCTGCCAGACCCCCAGGTGGGAGGTGCAGTGCCAACAGTTCTGGGAACAGGTCACTTGCAGGACGCTGAAGCTGGCCGAAAACCTATCCCCCTGGCACAAATCCCTTTCAGCTTTCCCTGCTCCAATAGAAAACTTGGGAAAAGGGTTGTGGAGGGTCACCTTCATGTATGACACAGCAACAGGCAACTGAAATGGAATCAGAGATTTTCTCTTTTGTAGTCCAAGCAGTGAGTGCTTTGGGCGTTTTGGCATTGTGACTTTTTCAATCAGTAATTTGAATTACTTGGTTAGGCAATGTGCTGCTCCAGCCATGTACTTCTCAAGGACAAAATCGTAATTAAGCCCTAAGATATGAGTTTTAAAGGAATTTTATTGCTCTGTGAACCTGTCTTATTTAGAGTAGAGGTTATTAGAAAATATTTGTCTTTAAATGGGGAAATAATCAAATAAATTTGAGCACATGTCTCTCCCATGCAAATATTGTTTCTGCATGAGACAGGAGCCACCATTTAGCTTCCCTTTCCTGAAGATGGTGAAACTCTTAGCATAATCACAGCTACAGATAGGCAGGAAATGTTTCTTCTCTAATTTGGAGGTAATCTTGTGCTTACTGCTGTTTGTCAGCTGCATAATCTGCATGTGCACAGACAAGGATTAACCCATGGATGTTCAGGGAGAAGAGAGCTGTATTCATACTGAAGCCTGCTTTGCAGTGAGATCATGGTTTTGTAGGAAAGTCAAAACACCCGGCATGTTGACAGAGCTCTACCTGTCATCTCTCCTCGTTCACCTAGTTTGTTCAGCCCAGCTCCAGCCAAAAAACATAAATGAGTAAGTTAATGCAGCGAACACCAGGAAAGATGCATCGTCCATCAATTCAGCCACGCATCATTCACACATTTTTAAAGGTGAGTAAATGGAACGAACCTACTCCTCCTTCTGCCACCCAGGTCAGCAGAATAAACACTACCTACTGCCTCAATGGAAAAAAAGATATAACCTGCTTTTGAAATTAACCCTACGAGAGATAAATGACTGTTAAGCCAAACACACTGATCACATTGCACTCATCTGAATAAAAATGTGATTCATTTTTACCCCTGCTTATGCAGCTACCACTGGCATCATCCAGCCCTGTCATTCTGCCAGCAGGACCCAGGTGTCGGAAGCCTCCCAGCAGGATGCCAACTGTAGCAGGGGAACCTGTTTAAGGTTCTCTGCCCTTGAGCTCCTCACAGTTCTGGGAAATTCTAGAAGATGCAGGTCTGACATACCCTACACTGGTTGAACAAAACTTCTGTGAGTGATCCCATTTGAACTCCCCTTCCCAATGCAATTCTGCCC
Organism: Eurypyga helias; assembly: GCF_000690775.1. Classification (NCBI taxonomy): domain Eukaryota; kingdom Metazoa; phylum Chordata; class Aves; order Eurypygiformes; family Eurypygidae; genus Eurypyga; species Eurypyga helias. The sequence goes on from NW_010268692.1 coordinate 48,505, forward strand.
TTGGGCTCCTCACAGTCCTGGGAAATTTTTTAAGATGCAGGTCTGACATACCCTCCTACACTGGTTGAACAAAACTTCTGTGAGTGATCCCATTTGAACTCCCCTTCCCAATGCAATTGCTCCACTGCAAGGACCACCACTGCTGCCCAGAGCCAGAGGAAAATCTTCTATCAGTGCCTTTGAGCTCGTTTTGCAGCTAAACAGTGTGTATGGCTGTGGTGGGGAAGCACTGAACACTCAAGAGCAGACTGGAATTTACCCTGCGTGTGCCTTGCAAGCTGTGTCTGGGAGTACTGGCGTAAATCAAGAGTAATTCCAATGGGCTCAATGAATTTGCAGTGCTGAAGCTAAAATGAGCAAGCAAAGGGCCAAATTTGCTATGCCCAGATGCAGGATTTCATTGAGCAGGCTGGAATAACTGGTTAGAATGTGGTCTGAGCCTCATGCCATACGATCATGCTTGCAATGGAAACACAGGCCAGACCGGTAAAACCATGGTGGCAGGTCTTCCTTTCCTCACTCACACCATTTCACTTGACAGGGTTCTAAGGCACCATGCTTCTAGCAGCCACCAGTGAATTCAAGGCTCTTGCTGTACACCTTGGAGCAGCCTGTACAGGCAGAGAGCACCAGAGGGTGGAGTAATGGCTAATACTGTGAACAGAGAAGCAAGGGAATGGATGACCTTCTGCCCTATCATGCTTTCATTCATCCAGAAAGGATGAGCTACAGTCTGTCCCTACAACCTGCTTCATGTATTCAGTTGTAGCGATGTTTTAGGACTAACTCACTTAATTCTCACTTTTAACAGAACAGTTAAAAGAAAGCAAACTAAAAAAACAATCCCAAAGATGTAGTTATGTGTATGGTGCATAGGGCCCAAGCAAAGATTCAAGAGGAATTGTTATTATAAACTGAGTGGTTCATCTGGTTATACATCAAATTATTCTGCTAGAGATATTTTAAAAAATAAGTCGGTGTGAAAGCAAGGTTAGACTCTGGCAGAGCTCAGACGTGCAGAGACCTCCAGCGTGGACTTGGCACCTACAATAGGAGGGGAATGGGACTTCAGTACCTACAGGCTTTTTTGACCTCTCCGGGCCTCAAGTTCCCTCATAAAATAAAAATGTCACAACCTATTTATATTTTCAAAAGGCTGCAGGAAAAGTGCCTTTGCTTGGTCTCATGGTTTATTTTATTCAGTATGCTCTTTTCAGCAGAAAAGTGATCACCTTTCACAGATAGAGCTCTGAGAACCAATTAATAGCCTTGCTTCCAAATGTGTGAAGAGCTCTGTAGGTGTCAGGTATAAGATTAGGCATGATCATTTTAGTATATTTCTAAAAGCGTTTGGTGCTTACATCTGAAACGATCAATTGCTTATAGAACCGCTCAAAGGGGGCCCCGGTCTGTGGAAGAAGCAGGGCAGGCGGTGCGGAGCCCTCACCACTCTCTGGCTCAGCTTTTGTACTCCCCTGTGTGCCGCTGCATCCTCAACAAAAGCCCTGTCAGCGCTTCGCTAAAGCTGCTGTGGGAAATAGCCAGGATGGTAACAGTGGGGAGAAGACAGAGCAGTGGTCACCCTTACAGAACGGATCAGGCAGAGGGGTCGGGGGACAGGACAGACACACGTGGCTGGTGGATGCTGGGCAGGCAGGATCTGAAAGTGCTCCCACCACAGCCTCCAGTCAGTACAAGGGCAATGCTGAAGGCATTATGTTTGTATTTGACATGCAATGTCATTTTAAAGTTCCTTCACTAGAAGGTCAAATTAAATTATAGCTCTGGGGAAGCCCCTGCTTTATAATTTACAAGGATGCCTAAGGGAATAGAGGAAACAGAGATAAATAGTAAAGCACTTATACTCAATTAAACACAATATTCTAACATTTCCTTTTTCTTTGTTTTGTTTTAAAGGCATAGCTGTAGATAAGATCTGTGGGTCTGACCAACACTTTCTCTTCTTTACTCTGAGCAGAAAGACTGGAGTCGGTATACTACAGCCTAGCAAAGAGTTTTTACAGAGTGGATCCAGAGCTGAATTACTTTTCTTCCCAAATCAAGGCTGTAATTCCTTCTTTCCTCACTCAAAATCTTGCAACTTTTGCAGGACCCTCCAGTAAAAGGTGGCAACACTGTTTACACACAAACTGTCTCTCTTGATTTTCTTCCCAATTCAAGGCTGTAATTCCTTCTTTCCTCACTCAAAATCTTGCAACTTTTGCAGAACGCTCCAGTAAAAGGTGGCAACACTCTGTTTGCACACAAACTGTCTCTCCTGATTCCGCATATATGAACATTGGCTCAGGTGGGGAAAGCAAACAAAAAACCAATCCTAAGCCCCCCAGATATGAAAGGAGCAAGGATGAAAGCCATCTGAATGTAACGAATCACTGGAAAGAAAGAGAGGAAAGCCATTCTCCCTGTTCACATCAGACAAGGAACTGGTGGTCTAGAACTGCAAGGAGGGAGAAAAAAATCACTAAAGCCAAAGCCGATGCAGCCTTGCAAGGATGGCAGCAGGAGGCTGCAGCAGAATTCAAAAGCAGATGAAAATTGTTTTTTAAGGATGGTCTTAAGAAGCTAATTCCAGTTTGTGACAGGACATGACATTTTTGAGTCCCTCCCAGTTCCTTTCTTACAATTTCTGTAACAGCTGCACTGAAATCAGTCACGCTGGCTAGGGATCAGGCCTAGAGAGCTAAAATAACATTGCCCTAGCTTCTCTAGATGCACTGTGTAAAACCTCAGCCCGAGGCTTCACTCCAGGCTTGGTTGTTCCTGTTACATGTTCTCCACCCCATGCCAAAACCAAATTCTCACTCCAGCCTGAGGGCAGGTCCCACTTCTCTTTTATCAAAGTGAGAGAACAAGTCAGCTGCACCAGTGAGCGAGCAAAACCCACTTAACACTTCCCATCACGAAATCCACCTGCTAGCGGTTTCATGCCAGGACTGATAGCCTGCTATGACATTTTCCTAAACTAGAGTCTTCCCGCAGTAAAAATACTCCAGGGATGGCTCGGCATCACTTCCCTGAAGATCAAAGTATCAGCTTCAATGCTACTGTATCATTTGATATTTCAAGACTATTTAAAACAATCTGAAAGCTGAGTACTAGAGAAATGCAGGGGTGTGCGCTCCTTCAGACTGCACAGCCCAGCAGCAGAGGTGTGTTCGCAGCTCTGATGCCAACCATGGACCCACAGAGCAGAGGCAAGAGCAGTGTTTGAACTTAAACGGACGATGCAAATGTTGCAGCTCTCCAGCAGCCTGAAGGAGAATGCTTCTCCTCAATTTCCTCTCCCAGCCCTCCCTCCCGCTCCCCTTGCTTTAAAATAAACAAATAGGGAAAATTCTGAAACAGTGAGTCAGTGCTAAGCTGGGCAGTTTGTGTTCACCACACTGTTTCATGAGGAGATGCTTCACCTTACTTAATTCCACTGAATTCTGGAGAAAGGAAGGTTTAACCTTCGCTCTGTGCTCGCACAGGAATGGTTACGTAGCCCTGAGTTTCAACAGCTTTGGAAGAGGTAACGAGTGGCCCTGGATTTGGCTGGTGCTGTTCAACCTGTGGGATGCTGCACTCCAGCCCACATGGCCCTACTCTTCTACCATCATTTCGTATGCTGGCTGTAGAAGAGTCATACGACATGGATCGTTTCCTAATTTGCTAGCTAAACACACAGCTCAAAAAAATAAAAAAAAAAGCAAGCTCAAGAAAATTCAGATTCCTTGGGTTTGGGCTTTGTTGCAAAATCACAACTGATCGTTTGGTGCCTGGGGCAAAGAATTAGGGTTGCCATCTTTCACACTTCTCCAGAAATTCCAATGTAGTTCATGCTGATGGAGAGCTCCAGTCACTTACTAGATAGCAGCATTATGAGGTGGGTTTAAAAACTGATCTGGGGAAATTTTGGCCATGCTGTATATGAAAACCACCATTCCCCGCAGCTGAATCACTAAGTAACACTTCTTTGTTTTTTAAAGAGCAACTATAGTGGTTAAAGTGAATATGAATAAAGTTACTGTCTCACAACTGCAAACAGGAAAAAAACTCCACTGGCAGGATCTTCCCCAAGACCACTGCTCTCTGCAGACTGGTGAAAAACATCACCCCATTTTTTCTTTAGTTCAGCAGTTACTTGCACTTCCTTTTATTCATTCTTCCCTGTAACCCCAACATTGTGTTGTTGCCACGTCAGCCAAGTAATGCCCTGGAACATACTTTAAGCCTGCAGAGGACTGCAAAGGGTTCTTTGTTGTAGGGAAGACAACTTGCCTTACGGCAGCTTGGATGATCCATGGAGAAACATCAGCCATCCAGGTGGCTCAACAGTAACATCAGTGGCAACAGTTCAGGCAGTCATTTGCCCATTCTGGCAACCTGAAGTAGAACAACTCCTTGTGACTTGGGATGTGCACAGAAATGGCAACTCTCTGCTAATGAAAGAAAAGGATAACAATGCTTGATGGCTTGCCTACTCTTACTCATCAGTGAGTACTCACACAATACTGAAGATGGCACTCTGGAAGAACTGCTTCGAGAGCCATTGGAGCGTACAGATACCACAGCATGAGCAGGATTCTGCCTTTGCCAGATCATTCATGAGGAAGACAGACTGGGCATTCTGTAAAGGGACATTGCTGTGAAGCCAAGTATCTGATCTGTTCACAATATGTTTGTCTGGGCTGCAATGAAAGCAAAACAGTCGCATCTTAGGTATATACTATATGCAGAGTAGGGGATAGGTGTCTCTACAGGCATATATACACATGCATGTACCCAGCATGTCTGTCTTCTCTCATATACAGATATAACTTCAGAGCCAGGCATAATTAATTATTAGAAAAATGAAGACTTCCAAGTTCATCACCTTCATATGTACAAGCGCAGCGGCTGCAGAATCCCTGGGCCCCTATAAAGGGATCCAGATGTTCTTCCTTGACAGACTGAGATGTGGGAGGCTGGAAGCAAACAGATGACAGACTGTGATTGCCAGACTATGATCACCATGCATCAGCCCAGAAATCCTTTACTACATTGCAATCATTTACATTGAGCATGGCAGAAAGGCACCAAAAGGGTTAATCTAAGGGCTGCTGGGCCCTAAAAAAAGCAACTTACTATTTATTCTTACTCAACCTTCAGCAACTGTAATGCTGTTGATCACACCACAGAGTAAGACTTGGTGATTATAAAAACCAGAAAACAACTTATTTGCCTACTTGTCAAACCATTTTATTTGATCTAGAAATCCCTAAGAGACCATAAAAGAAACCTCCATTCATGTTTTCTTTCTATACCACATTCATATTACAAGGATTCTATTAACGCAATTTCAGGTCCAAAAAAGATCCTATTTTCTGCTAACTTCTATGATTTTAAATCATGCATGACTTCCTATTTTAATAAATACTATAGCCCTTTCTTGCTGAGGAAAATGCTGCAACTCTTGCTCTATGAAACAAGCAATATGAGCTGGTAAGGAATTGTCTGGTTAGAGTTTCTCACTAATTGAAGGTCTCACTGGAGATATGAGCAAGAATGGAAGAACCCTTACATTACTTATGGAAAATGTCTAACTACAGGTGCAAAGTAAAATAGGAAAAGAAAAGGGTGTGGGATCCAACTTCTTATAGTTAAAATAATGGGAGAGGGCAGTGATAATTCCCCACCAGAACATGTTCATCCATTCCATGGTAGGTCTGTGAGTTATGTGTCTGTTCAGTAAGTACCACAGAAAAGTACAAGGCAGACAACACAGCCAAGTGTAATTTTCAAACACTCAATGTGCAAAGATAATTGGAGAGTATGGACATGTTATTGGAGAACATTTTAAAGGGTGAACTCATACCTCTCATATCTTCTACTGTAAGGTAAAAATACATATGAAATAGTAGCAGCCCCTCTGTTCAGTTCTTAGCCTGCTTCAGCTTTTATTTTGGCACACTCTGTTCTGCTTTCAGCCAAGAGGTTTGGTTTAACCAAGACCAGACCCTTCAAACTCTCAGGCTATGTAAGGCACACTCATGATATCTTTTTCATGCGCATTTGTTATATCGGAACCTCCGGCTCCAATTCTGCTGTGAGGGAAAACCCCCAAGCTGGCAGAGAGTACTCATTGATGGCTGGGTCTTGTCACTTCTGCTCAGCCTGATCAGTACCTTACTCCACCAGTACTATCACCAAAACCAAGAGGAATAGGGAAGCAGTAAAGCACCAGTGATCGAAGGCAATAGGATCTGGCTCTAAAGAGGTGGCATCCACTTTTTGAGATAGTTTGTCACATCTTCCATCAGACTATTCACTGCACAAACACATCTACAGCAGGGACAGGTCGGTAGCAAATGAAGAACTATCTCAAAACAGCACAGTAGAAAAGCAAGCAGGAAGTCTTGGGAAAACTCTGCCTCCTTTACAGGGAATTAAAGAAGGGGGGGTGGGGGAGAATTACAGTGCCTCATCTTCATTAAGTGGACAGCCTGTGTGCATTTCAGCTGTAACCCCAGCCTGGATTTCCATCCCGTATCATGCCTCTGCAGAAAGATCTATCGCATACAGGTGCCACTTCACCCCTAGCTGATCCAGAGCGTGCAAGTGAAATGTTGGACTTCCACAATCAATGTTGCTGATGTTGCTATTTTATTCTTTCGGTCATCTATGACCTACTTACAGGCCTCTCCGATAGCCAGCGCTTCCAGCACCTTCTACATGTACGCTATTTTTAGAAAGCACACTTTATACTTACACTTACATCTGTCACCAGGAGATCTATGGCCAACATCTTATTTATGCTACTGTACTTTGACACATTGTCAGGCCTGCATTTCAGCTGAAGTTTGATGCTACATTGAAGGTCATGTCTGCGGTAGGATTTGGACAGACACTCTTCTAATGCGGGTTCTGAACACTGACCCCACTCAACTCCAACTGCACTGCCTAGGGAAGGAGTCACTGCTGCCTTGCCACCCTCACATTACCAGAAGGACAAGCGAAGGAAAAGACCGAGGGCTCGCTTTCAAACAGTAAAATGTGGTGGGAAGGACTAGAGGAGTAGGGCGTGGAAGAACTAAGCCTGACTTTGAATTGCCTTTAAACTTATAACCAGGACTGACCAGACATAAAAGTTTCTTTTTAATTAAAAGCATATTTTTAAAATCTCAGAGCGAAAAAAGCAAGCCTAAAGGGAAAGTTACACAGAATCTGTCAGTTTTAAGTAGAAGATTTTCCTTTCTGCAGAAAGCATAGTGCCTTCCAGAAGCCTTACAAGAGGCAGAGGGGGGTACTTGTCACAGCTGAGTGAGACACACAAATCTGACTTTCCTTCAAGTAAGATTGGTGCAACGTGGCCGTCCATTGTTACTTATATAATTCATAGAAGATCTGGGCTCTTCCCTTTGTATTTTGCCTTAAGATTAGCATGTAAGGCTAGACATAAGCCATACAGAAAACTGAGGGGTCTATCATTCACTTTGTCCCACAAGCCACCAGCTGAGTGCTGCTTTGTGACAGAGGTGCCTCCAGGAATGAGTTATGCTCTTGCAAAGAAAAATTACAGGGTGCTGAGAGCAGACCTCTCTACCCCGAACCCAGCTCCTGGGCCATCGCCTCCTTAGCCAGGGAAAGGAACAGCAGCCCCAGATTCTTTCCACAGTGAGACACATCCCTTGTCCTGCAGCCGCTGCAGTGACTCTGCTGCCTTACACCCTTCCAAGGCCAGTAAACAAAGGGAAGTGCAATCTGTCTCCATAAAATACACACCAGAGATGTGTGAGCTGCATCTTGGATGAGGAGAACCTATGCCCTGTGGAGCGAAGAGGAGCTCTTCTCACTCCTGGTTGGAATGTGATAGCTTGTGTCAGGCTACGCAGGCTTACCCATCAGCTTGGGAAGGGCTGGCCATCAGGAAACCTCTTCCCCCAATTTGTTGAGGACGTTTTCTCTTACTTTTAACTTTAAATACTTATCTGATACTATCAGATCTCCCTGGGATAAAAAGAGGAAGCAGAAGTCACCTGAGCACTGGAGATACATGGGGACTGTAAACCTTGATGAGAATGGGCAAGTCAGCCTACTTTGGGTATTAACTGGAATCATGAGGAGACAGAATTCATGCCAAGTCCATGGCATGACTGCATTTTAAATGAAACTGTATGTCTTTCATGGAAACTGAACCTCTGGAAAGGAAAATGTTTTTAACGTGGATAATCTGTGTCCCCTGTCTGTGTCTCCTGGTCATGACTGTGGTATGGCCATGGAGGAGGATTGCAGAAAGTATCACTATGTGCAACATTATCTGTGGTGTTCCTTTTGGTGGAGGGAAAATGTGAGTTTTGCAGCTCCTTGTAGGTGCCATGGCCTTTTGTTTCAAGATTGTCTCTCTGCTACAGGGACCTGGAACCCCAAATCTCATGTTTTCCTGAAGAGCTAAAGCATCTTCCAGAGTTGACAGAAGGGTAGATAAGCCCAGGGGCTGCTCTGAGACCAGGAGAGATGTTGTTCTAAGTTGTGGGCTAGCAGGAGCATCAGCAGGACTTGCATGCTGTTTGAGTTGGGACAGAATTAATTGTCTTCACAGCAGCTGGTACAGGGCTGTGTTTTGGGTTTGCCCTGAGAAGAGTGCTGATAACACTGGTGGTTTTAGTAGTTGCTAAGGAGTGTTTGAATCAATTCAAGGACTTTTTCAGCTTCTGATACTGCACCTGTGTTCCCAGCTTCTTCACTGCAAGCAGCAGGGACACACACAGTTCAGACAGCTGACCCAAACTGCCTAAAGGGACATTTCATTCCATAGAACATGATGCTCAGTACATAAGCTAGGAGTGAGCCAGGGGGTCATGCGAGCTGGGGAGTTGGTTGTCTTTCTTGTTCATGCTCTCGCTCATGGTGCTCACTCAGATTCTGGTATGATCTCTCTCTTGGGCTCACTCGGGCTCTGCTGCAATCACTCTCAGGCTCTGACTCCCATTACTCAGGACCTGGTTGTATATCAGTCATGGGGTGGTGAGCCACTGTATCATTGGTTTTATTTTCCATTATTTTCATTGTATATTATTATTAGTTGTAGTAATATTTTCATTAGGTATTATATTAGTATTGTTAGTATTATTAGTATCACTATTTTATTAATTTATATTTGATTATTAAATCATTCTTATTGTAACACAAGAGTTTCTCTGTCCTTTCCTCTGATTCTCTTCCTCTGCTGGAGTAGGGGGAGGTGAGTGAGCAACTGCGTGGTCAGTAACTAGTTGTTGGCTGGGATTAAACCACTACAACCTGGTACAGGGTGAGCCTGATATTTCCAGGGGCAGACAGGGACTCCAAGAGTGCCCAGACCATTAGAGGCCTTTGCTAGGACCTTCTTTGGTGAGCCCCAGTGCATTTCCTAGCAGAACCCTGACCTGGTCCGCCTCAAAGGACAGGGGACACACAGGTCCTGCAACAAACCTAGGCATGGGATAAGGAGTGCACCACAGGTTACTCAGTCCCAGGAGCCTCCTGCACCGCAAAAGGTGGCCAAAGCCACATCCTCAGCTCCAGAACAGAGGCAGCCATTAACCCCATTTCTCGGGATGAAACTGAGGCAGAGAATGACTGTAAGAGCAGCTATCTTGGATCAGACAAAGAACCCATCTGGTTTTATTTGGTCCCCCCTATATTCATAGAATCACTGGGTTGGAAAAGACCTTAGAGATCATCCAGTCCAACCATATCTGTCAGCCACTAAACCATATCTCTCAGCACCTCATCTACCCGTCTCTTAAACACATCCAGGGATGGTGACTCCACCACCTTAATACACATTATTGTATTTGGGAATTACAGGGCAGCAATACACCTACCCATAGGATTTTTATCCATATTAATAATTCAAGTTACAAGTAACAGGCTTAGAAATCAGTACAGAAACTGCCAGGAATTGCCTATGGTAGACTAGTTTTGTTACATTGCTCAGGACTTCAGAATAAGTCCTGTAAAAATATGCAGACTTAATGCCTGCTTATCTCTACGCAGTTCTTTAATATTGTTCTATCCTGGGTACAGAAACAACTAGAGAGCAAAACTCAAACCTGAAGCGTAAATCACTGCATCATGCACTTGGTGCTGCTCTTCTCTGGCAAATCAGTGGAACTGGCTGAAGGAAAGGGACAAGATCTGCCCCTAACTGCTTAGCCCATTTCCCGGTTGTCACTGTTGAGCCCTCGCCTTCCCCTCAGATAGCAGGTTATGGAAACTATCATGCAGGGGACCCCGTAGCCTGGGAGCTAATGTGCGTGGTTGCTCTCTTGGTAGGGAACTCGACAGCTGAGGGATTACATGATGATCTTCATGTAAATCATCCCATGTACAAATCAGCATGTTTCGTCCAGTTTTTGGAAACAATGCAGCCCATTTTAGCCATGGTGACAGTTTGGATATCTGAGAAGTTTTCTCATGTTGGGCCCGTGGGTGGAAGCGTGGGCAGAGGTGAGATTACAGGGTGCTATTTCCATTGTTCCTGCATGCAGCATAACCTCACCATGGACATCCCCCCTGTGTATGGATGCTTGGCTGAGCAGCATCCCATAGGGATCTCATTCAATCTCTCTGTAATGGTGATTAAATACAGCAAGCATGTGTGTGGGATCAAACCTCTTCTCCTTTGCTCCAGGTGGCCAAGTCTTCATCAAAATCCACTCTCAACTCCCAGTCCCCACCCCACAAAAAAAACCCACTTCAGAGTCAGCATCTGCATACAGCAAAACACATCCATCCTCCACACTCACACCTCAGCATTCAGCTGCAGGTACAGCTTTTCCCGTTTTCTACAAGGTAAAATGTTCAAGTGCTGGCAAATCAGGAAAAAAAATAAGAATGCTGAAGCTGAGAATAAAAACAGTGTTAAAGATCATTACAACTTTTGCCCCTGTCCTCTTTCCATCACATCCAACACAGCAACATCTACATCATCCCCAGACATGTTTTGCAGGCAGGAGGAATTCATGTCGTTGTAGCACCAGACAGGATCCCATGAATTATATTGCCCTTTAACGACACAATGCGAATGACATCATACCCCTGAGAAACATCACATTTTCACTCATTCCTTTGTCTTTTTTGAAAGGCTGAACTATAGAAATATTCACTCTGAAGACATCTCACGGGAGAGAGGCACAAAATCTGTCTGCCTGGTTTAAAACCTAGGCTTCCCTGGAACTGGAAACCCTTTCTGAAATGGAATAGCACCATGCTTGAAAATAAACACAATGGGATTCAATGGCCAAGACATAAGATTGCCACCTGGAGACCCTTTTGTGAATACCATAAATGCTTTACAAGGTGGGCAAAACCTACCGTCCTCTTCTGCTGTATGGCGTTTCACAGCTACGTTACATTCCTAAATACCTACAAGAAGGCTTTGAGGCTAAAAAGTCAAGAAGCACTCAGAAAGTTGTCTGAAGGGAGAAATTAAGATACTCTTGTCTACTATAACAGTCTTTAATTATATGATGCCATGCTATTTTTTTCCTACCTCTGTTTAGTTCAGTAAGGAGTTATTGAAGAAAACCTTCCTCTCCTCCTACACACCGTATGCCCCATGTCTCAGCTACCAAATGCTGTGACTCTTCACCTGCAGTGCCCTGCACCAGGTGTCTTCAATGAGATTTGGGGGGACACAAGCACCTGAGGAGACCCCTGCCCTTCAGCTGCAGCGGGGCACCAGTGGGTCTCCTTGCTTATCTTGGTTCCTTCTCCAGCCTCAGTTTTGCCTTAACACACCTGGCTCCCTCCCAAGCCCCTCCATTTCCCCCATGCTCACCATTCTGTGCTACTGTCCTCCTTCCCCCACTGCCCCCCCATCTCGGTGCCTCCCCCGCCAGGTCCTTGCCCCAGCATACCTCCACCTGTCTTCCCAGAATTGGAATTTTAGCAGCGCCAGCCAGCGCTCCTGCCAACTGCACCAGGAGCTGCGCAGGGCGCTGACGGGCACAGCTAGCATCGCTCAGGGCACAGTGCTCCGCTGGGTACGTGCTGGGCAAATGCTGAGCTTTGGGAAATCTACCCCCACATAAAACGTGAGCGTTTTCTAACCTGTTCATATGGCATATTTCACCCGAGAAAAATACAAAATATTGGCTTTCCAGCTAACCACTTTTAATGGACGCTGGTGCTGTGAAGGGGCTGAGAAGGTGTCAGGGTGCCAGCCCATACATCAGGTGTTTCTTCAGATCAGAATCCACAGGCGTAATATAAAAGCAGCAGTTGGGGATTAAAAGCAGCATCCACAGAGAACTTTCCCTAAGTGGCCAGATCACAGCCCCTTTTCTTTTTTTTTTTTTTTGTCCCTCCACTCAGTCTCCTCATGCAGGCAGAAAGAAGTGACTGCATTTCCACAAGCACCAATCTCACCTGCTTCTGGATTTGGCATTATTTTTTGTTGTTTGGGTTTTTTTTGGGGGGGTAAAACTCCTATAAAGCATCTCCAAAGCGTATCCATTGCAGCGCTCTCTTCCCAAGTTACCCACAGACAACCTGACAGCTCGTGGGTTGCCGACTGCCCTCGGTCCTCTGTTTGTGATGCCGACTGGCACCATTTCGTTACTTCTTTGTCTTCTACTGCAAGTCTTGGACTATTTTGTCTCAAACTCTGGAGTTTCTTGTGGGGAAGGGGGTTCCTACACACAGCACCCAGCACTGCCACGCTCTGGGTAGGAAGCCAGCAGTGGCCTTATATCTCCTCCCCACGTTACACATGGAAAAACTATAAGGGAACATTGCAACTGCTCATTACTGCAGAAGTGACACCTCTCTGTCAAAATATTTCATATTCAATTCCATGCGAGAACTCATCGTCAGAGATGAGCAGGTAACAAACCCCCTGTCCACGCCAGGTGACACAGCGGAGCTGGTTGGATCCCAGAGGGGAGCGTTGCACAGGTAGCTCCCACTTTACCTGCGCTTTGTGGTCAGAGCTCTCTGCTGACACTGCACCTGCTGCTTCTAGAAACTGGGAGAGGAAATCTTATAATACACCCAGCTATTACATTACAACCCATGTGGCATGTCGCAAAGAATTGCACAAAGCCCCCAGCGACAGATTGCGAAGTTATAAATAGGTGCAGGACCTACATAACTGGAGTGACTTGTAGCTGCAGAGCAGGCCTCCAAATTAATGACATTTATGAAGTTTCTTGCTGCAGCTGGCTTGCTGGCTGCCGAATAACTGGCTCTGCTGACTGGGCAGCAGCAGCTTCCCTCCAAGTGCCGGCAGAGAGAAAGAGCCGGTACCAGGCGCGCCTAGTCAAGGAAACTTGGTTGAACATGTACAAACAGAATTCAAGTCATACAGGTGGGGGAAAACCCTTTAAAGTAAACTTTCCACTTCCAGGGAGTGTTACGTTCAGAGCACAGCCTGCATGCAGTGTCAAAGCTTGTGTTATTTATCCACATAAAGCCAAGCAAGGAGATAGTCCCAAAGGCAACATGAACAGAAAATAAAGGAGTTAGATCTATTTACTTAATCCAATTATCATCTTCTCTGCCTGCTCATATGGTTCTGTCTTCTCCTCATAAGTGATTTAATTAAAAAAGGGGAAAAAGCCAAAACAAAGATTTCTCCATGAAGTTTTAACCATGTTTATGCCATTGTTTACAGCTGAAATACCCATGACCCATGGTCAGGGCATACATTCCTTGAATTGCTGCTCTGAGCCAAAGCTCAGTACCCCACCTTCAAGCAGCCCTAAGAGAAGCACATTTATCACCCCCTGCCTAGTGGCTGGGCTGGGAGAGCAAACCCACCCCCTGCACTCAGCTAGGCCCATTGGCTGGGCAGCCACCTACCCTAATCGACAGGTCGGTTTACATAAAGAGTCATTAGAGACTGGGCAACAACTGCATCCACTGGATTCTTTTATTTTTTTCCACAATAACAAAACCAGAGTGTTATTCTAAATATCACTATTGTCACATTTCAGAGTTTATAATCTACTAAAATTAGGGATTATTTTATGCCTGATGAGCTGCTCCCAGCAGCCTGCGGGCTCCAACACACACAGTAGTGTGCTAACTGATGGTCAGTAACTGTCCTTAGGCAGACCTGAAACAGCACACAGTGACTGAAGTAGTTTAATCCTCCCGTAAAAAAACTAAAACCAAACTCCCCCAGACTCGCACTAAACTAACTTAAACCAGCTTGTATTTGCTGTGACACAACAGCAAGCCAGCAGATGGCTAGGGCAGATTAGCTGAGGAGAGGCAATCTGTGCTTTTCCAAATCTTATGTAATACAACTTTGTATTTTGGCTGAGGTTTTAACACCTTCCTAACTCCAAGGGTTTGCAATAGCATTTTCCCTTCATGGGACTCATCCTTGAAGATGATTGTCTGCCCAGGGGAAACAAGGCATTTATACTGGCATAGTACTGGAAAGTCTCAGGTGGGATTTGGTGATTTGGTGGGATTAAACTTATGCATCTTTATCTTCCTGGCTATAGTCCATATCTTTATACTTTTCTTGCTTTTAGATCTCTTCTTAACGTGGAATACCTTCCTCTCTATACTCTCTTTGCCTACAGTCAATCCTATCATTCTTTGAATCCTCCCAGCACCACCCAACCCCATTTCTTTTTCTACTTCAAATTCAGGTATAATACCCAACCCTCTCTCTTTCTCTCTCCTTCTCATAGAATCACAGACTTGTTTGGGTTGGAAGGCCCCTTACAGACCATCTAGTTCCACCCCCCCTGCCATGGGCAGGGACCCCTTCCACTAGACCAGGTTGCTCAAAGCCTCATCCAGCCTGGCCTTGAACACTTCCAGGGATAGGGCATCCACAGCTTCTCTGGGCAACCTGTTCCAGGGCCTCACCACCTTCTCTGGGAAGAATTTCTTCCTGATATCTAATCTAAACCTCCCTGATTTCAATTTATACCCATTACCCCTTGTCCTATCACTACAGGCTCTTGTAAAAAGTCCTCTCCCAGCACCCTTGTAGGCCCCCTTCAGATACTGGAAAGCTGAATTCTCATTGTCCTCCTGGCTCCCCTCAACATGTTTTTCCTCCTGATGGACCCCCACTGCTTTCAGCTTCCCAACCACCTCCCAAAGTTCCTATACCACACATCTCCTGCCCTCTCCAACCCACTTGCCCTTGGCTGGGTGCAAGATGCCTAGTAAAGGCCAGGACATTTTTATGACGTATTTTGAGTTGCCTACCAACTTTGGCTGTCCAGCAGGTCGCGTTAGAGGAGATGGAGCAGAGCTTGGCATAGCACGCGGTGAGGGTGCCTGACGGAGCCGTGCTGTGGGCATGCTTGGCCAGCAGTCCCAGGATCTGGGCACACCAAGCCAATCACCGGGTTTGGGAAGCCAACACACAACCGGTTTTCAGAAAATCTCAAATACCCGCTGGAGAGCTGACAGGATAAAGCTTGCGGTATTAATGGCAGGCTTAAAAATACCCCCTTGGGAATTCAGAAGGCATGGCATAATCATTAAGACTTCTGATTTCCAATAAAGTCGGAAGGTGTTTTATCTATAAAAAACGTCTGACCTCATGAAAGTTTTCAAAGAAATCTTCTGGCGGTTCCAGCTGTTATTGAAATGCTTTAGATTAGGTTTCATAGAAATACACAAACAAACCCTAACCCTTTCCATGAAAATAACACCTGTGGTGTCCCATGAAAAGGTTGTCCTTCAGCAGCCTTAAATCCTCATTCAATTCCTGCACATACAACAAAACTGCCAGTGATTGAGGACTGGGAATTGTAGAAATATCACACAAAGCAATTTTTTTGAAAGCTTAGGATGGGGCAGATAGTGTTTTGCATCCCAACTTTCCCTGCAGCCAGCAGCATCCCCTGGCAGCAGCCAAGCACATCCTGCAGTGGATGGTCCCTGTAGCTTGCTGGAGAGAAGCTCTTGGTACTGCAATGAGGAGCTGAAGACACCGAAACAGTCGGGCATATGTTAGGTTAGAAAAATACCTTTAAGTCTGCTAAATCAATGTAAGGCATCAAGCAGTATTTTAGACACTGAGATTAGAAAACTTGGCCCTATTTCTTATTTGTCACTCACCTGCTGCCTAAAGTTGGTGACTTGGTTTCCCTGATGGTGACATTTCTCTTCTCTCTTAAAAGCCCTGAAGTGCTGAGAAAAGCATGCAATGGAAGCTAGTGAGCTGCTAACTGGAACTAATACCAGAAAGAAAGACAGAAAGAAAGAAAGATTTCTGTCATTACTATTTGCCCTGTTGCTTTTAAGAGGACCTCATCTCACACAACTTGAAAAATATGTTAAAAGGCTGAAGTGAAATTGTTGTCTTAATCTGCAGCTAAAATATTTAGTGAGAAAAAACAGGCCATTCAGGAGTGATTCCTGCTAAAGTCACAATGAAATCTTAAGTAGGTAGGACTCAGGGAATAGTCCACCTCAAAAATACAAATTGGTAATCATTTGGGCCTCAGGCAATGAGGGCTAGAAATTTCGTAGCAAGAGCTGACAGAAAATGTCATGCTGCACTGTCTAGGGAGGGCAACTAAAAATAAAGTAATATCAAAGCTGAGATGACTGCGTCATGCTCTTTGGACATTATTTTGATCTTTCAATGCACTGGAAGTAAGGCTTATAAATTATAGATGTTATTGGGAGTAGCATGTAAATATCACAAGACAGAAACAGGTTATTAGAGAGAAAGTTAGGAATAAAGAAAGGTGGAAAAAAAAAATTAAGACAGCCTGGGGAAACCAGTACAATCTGTTCTTGGATACAACTGTGTATACAGAGAGGTTTTAATTGGAAATAGTAGCTTTTTCTGTCAAATACAGCACTGTGTTGTCATCAACATCCCAGCAACAAATACAAATATATGAGTCAATGCTCTGAAAAGATACAGGACAGATTAATGAGTCATTATCTCCTACAGACCTCCGAATCACGCCAGTGAACGAGGCAACGAGCTCCTGAAGCATCCCTCTCTAATAAAACCTTCATATTTAACATTACAACTAGGATTTCAGCGTGGGGATCTTGTTTTGGAGGTGTCAAACTGCCAGAACTAAAATACGCCCATATTTTTTAAATTATCGACAAAAACTTGAACCATTTCCTGACTCAAAAAGGCTGTATCTTGGCTCGATCTGGCAGATAACGAGGAAACACAAAACCAATACAGAAACCAAGTGGTTACACTTTGGTACATACGAGTGCTTTGGCTATTCATTTTGAACATCATAAATGCAGAGCCCAAACCACTGATCTAACTCTACTTCCTGCCCTTTCACACAACTGACAGTGTTTGACAGTGAGATTGAGAAAAGGCACATAAAAACATGAGTTATTATTTAAGTTAATTTTACTAAGTAACCTAAAAATGAAGATTCCACATTCAAAAAAACTCGTTCAAGAGTTTTAAAAGCCTTTGGCTTAAAGAAGAGAAATGAGCAACTGCACACCTGAAACAACATAAAACCCCAAGCTGTAACACATAGACAAGTGCGGAAGTTGTTAACTAATAATACAAATTCAAGTCAAAAATAATAGACAATTGAAAAAAGAAACTGAATTTAGCACTAAGTAAAGAAGATTGGGGTTTTCTGAGGACACTAAGAAAAGCAAATGATACAGAAACAGAGGAGTTATCAGTAGTAACGAAGAAAATACGGCAGTACTTGGTAGATATTTCTTTGCTACAGGAATAGGTAAAAGAGCATCGGCTCATATCATGTGGTGGCAAAATGCCCAGTGTGATAAATGTAACACAAGAGGGTTTAACAAAAGGTAATGCAGTTTCAAGTTTTTAAAAAAGACGTCCAAAAGGTTGTTTAAATCACTGAAGCAAGTACAAGAGCACATATGTTGTACCAGAGGGGCCTGATTCTGGCCAAAACAAGAACATGGCTGGTATGGGAGTTCATAGTGGAGGGAATATAGCTTAAAGCCTACTGCAATACCTTGCCTTCTGGATGAAACAACAACAATACAAACCAACGTGGCACGTGCCAAGCGCTCTCAACCTGAACAGTGGTCAGACCATTGGCTGCAGTAGGAAATAAGGGATCTTTTCCAAACACTTGTGGGTTTTTGTGGGTTTCTGTAGGAGCCAGCCCTCACCTGGTGTTACTCACAACTTACTGTCAGTGACCTCGCAGCAGGAGAAAATCACCTTTGATCCAGGGCTGCAAATGACGGAGAAATCTAAAGACTAGTAAGTAAGAGGACAGGCATTGATGCTTGGTGGCCCGAGTTGCTAGTGCGCCAAGAACAGGGAAACAGCTCCTGCTCGAGGAGAGCCGACAGAGCATCTCTATACCCCTGAGAGAGGAACCCAGGCCACACTCACCGGTAAAACAGCACTGTTTAAAAAAAGCTTATGTTTACAGCAATTATCAATCGACTGTGACTTACTGTGATCAGTATATTTAAAGCATGCAAACAGGGGAATATCAAGAAGCCAAACAACCTGTCATTTGGCTCTGTTGCAACTACTGCTGTGCTCCATTCTGGTATCCACATGCCTAGAAAGCAGCTGAAAAACGGTAAAGGGATCAGTGAATAATCAAGACAGTTGAAGAATGTGGGTTGTACACAGTTCAGTCTATGCAATTTATGGAAAAGAACATCACAAATGTTTTCATCACAGTTTAATCACCAACTTCCACAATTGCCATAACTAACGGCTTTTACATTCAGCAACCAAGAATATAGCAGGAATCAACTGATAGGAAATGAAGCTAGGCAAATTCATCCTAGAAATAAAACACAAAGCAAGAGTGGAATAACTGATCATTGGGATTTTGTATCCCATAGCTTATAACGGATCTTCCCTCACCAGGAATCTTAGATCAAGAAAAAAAAATCTTCTGAAAGCTATGCTCCATATTAAAGTGGACTTTGTGTTATAGTTAATTTTGGTGAATTGTTATGACCTTTACATCACAAGAGCTGATAACTTACATCACTAGGTGTTCTCCAAACAACTCTGCTTGTAAGCCTGGAATTTAAAAATGGAAACCAATATAATTCCCCAAAATATATACTTTTAATCCATTTTGAGGCTACTGTGACAGTACTAGGACTTCACAGCAGCTCCATATGGATATACCTTTGTATGTCTGTTATGCTGATTGCTGGAAGAGTTGCTTCTTGGAAGCAGCAGACACCAGCATTAGAAATCAATACTTGGCTCAACTCCACCTCAGCAACAATATCAGAAAATGTCAGGGGAAAAAAAAAGAAAAGGTGAACCCACCTGATCAACACTCCCAAGTCCTTTTCCGCCGGGCAGCTTTCCAGCCACTGGCCCCCAGGCCTGTAGTGTTGCAGGGGGTTGTTGTGGCCAAAGGGCAGGACCCGGCACTTGGCCTCGTTGAACCTCACACAGTTGGCCTCGGCCCATGGATCTAACCTGTCCAGCCAAACAGGTCATGGCAAAGACCACAGGAAGACAAATTTTCATAGAAAAGGTTGTCCTATTTAAGTACCAGACTAGCAAAAAAATCAAAGCTAAGAGGGCTGGCTGGTAGACGGAAAGAAAGATCATGCAATTTGCTGAAGGACAAGCATGAGATACATAAAAAAAAGCTATAGGGCAGCCCATAAGACTACAGTCCAACTTCTGAGGGGATTTTGGCTGGCAAATGCATTTAGTGTAGTCCCTAATGCATTACACTCCTCAGTGCAATTATGAAAAGAGTAATTTGATTTTGGAGCCTGAGAAAATGCTGCAGATGTTTATCAAACCTTATCAATTGCTACTGCCCGTAACTCTGGTCTAAGGAAGGGTGAATAAACTACCTTGCAGATGGAAAAGGGCTCGTCACCGCTCCTTCGCAGGTGGACCAACCCTGAGAGACACTGAATTGAGGTTACATTTGGCAATTCCAGCCAGACAATGCCTGGAATCAGGTTAGAGTAGAGAACCAGAAAACATACAGAAAGAAGACGAGTAGCTGAGCATCTGTCCTTCAAAAGTGCCACAGAGCATTGCCAAGACAATGTTGCTATTCCACGTTTATGGATTTTTCCATGGTAAATTTGTCCATATATCTGTCCATGGCAGCCCCGTGTCCAGCCACAGTTTGCACCTTTGCAGGTCTGATTCTCTGCTGAAAGAATTCAGTTGAGCATGTGTCTTTGAGTTGCTGAGGAAAATAAGAGATCAAAGCTATCGTATAATTGTAATCAGACAAAAAAAATTTGTCAGGATTACTACTTGCCTCTAAAGTGATAATTGGCAATTGTAAAAATCAAGGCTTGACAGGCAGGAAAAAGAATCTAGAAAACAAGAATCTAATTGCTTTATTTCCATGTGTTGAAGGGAAAGCAGTGTCTTTAAAGGCAGCCTTTTAGGGAGGGGTATGTTCACTGATACGTGTATGAGTCACTGCTGCTGTAGGGCATGTATGGACAGTCTGAACGTCAAGAGTAGAGGTTTCACGTACGCACCAGCCTACTGCATAGGAGAGTCCTTGGACAGTGCAAACGAGGGACGGGACGGAGTGTAGAAGTGACCACTGATCTCTTCTTGCCTTATTAAAGACCACCCATCACGTTGTTTTTTTCTTTTAAAAAGTGCATATACCTATGAATTTTATCTGCCCAATTATGCTGTTTCTTCTTAGCATGTTGAATGCCTGACATTCAGTTACCGTGACTGATTTGCCACGGAAGACTGAGCAGACATTTCTGCAGTCTGAAGTGCGAGAAGCTTGGAAGACCAACACCCATCTTACAGTGGTGCTTCTGCTGTGTTTCGGAGATGAGGAAGTGCTACAGTATTTTTTAATTGACCTTGAGGCCCAACATTACAAAAGATGACCCCAAACAGAACTCCAAGTTTTTTTAATGTAGTCCTTCTCCCTGTTCTTGCTGCAAAACCGTAACAACCACTGCCACATTTCATATCCGCTATATATCTTCTGAGAGTTCAAGTGAATTAAGTGCCATTTTGGGCAAATGGCAAATATGGTAGTCAGCAAAAAACCCCAAAGTATGCATTTTTATATAAAGCTTCATTTAATGTCCTTTGAAATCAACGTAAAGCCTTGCACTGACGTCAGTGAGCTTTCAGTCAGACTCACACCAGTGTAAGCGTAAATTCAAGCTTTCCTGTAGTGTAACTCAGGTAATAAAACCCATTTTTGATGTATTAAACAGTGGAATCAGACTTTCTTTTGATCATCCACAGCAATCAACTTCTGTGGATCTTACAGTGTGCTACAGAGGGTGGCAAGCACCCTCAGCCTCAATTTACACGGGAGGACGGAGAGGCAGGAGGAGATGAAATGACCAGCAAGGCTGCCTAATAGTCAGTACAGGGATGAGAATACAGCACATACTTCCCGACATCAAACTGGGATTTTACTTTATCTAATAAACTGCACTGTTAGAGGCTCTAGTTTGTTACTGAGATATCAAAAGAATCCTCCCTCTTTGTCTTCCTAGGCAGAGCTTTCAGAAGGAATGAACTCCAAAAGCTTCGGACACAAATTCCATTAGATATAGGGGTGAAAAACCCCAGCCAACGAAGCAAAACAGACACCCTCAAAAGTCATGAACAAAACAGAAATGGTGCAAAGTCCCTGTGAAAACCTCGTGTGACCCCTGCATGATTCAAAATCAGGCTCAGGTCAGCTGTGAAGTTTCCCATGTCAGCTTTACCTTTAACTGGGCAAAGGTTCATGGGAGCTATAATTTGGGGATCTCCTGGCTCCTTTTTCCTCCTGGGGGTAGACTCCCTGACTGGATGACACCTTCCGTGACATACCACTGTATCCCTTCTTGCTGAACGGGTCATCTCCGTGTCTCACTGCACGTTCTCCGAAAAGGAGATGGCCAAGCATTCCAGCCAGCTGGCACTGCAGGGCAGCCTCAGCTCCTGTCTCCACCCGGAAGCTAACTAGACATCAGAGAGAGCAGTTGCCCTGTGCGTGGCCTTAGCAGCCCCTGTCACCTGTCCCCACGTTCAGCTCCTGCAACAATCAGTGACTCCCCCATGGCGTTACCTGCTTGGTGCTCTACCCTTCAGGCACCAAAAACTCGCCATTGGGCTAGTCAGCTACAGCAGTGTACAGCACCCCACTTTGAGGACCTCCCAGGGGCTGCATGCTCTCAAAGTGGGAGAAATACATAAATGACTAAATAAAATAAATACCGTTTCACAGCTGAAATTTTTCATGCTGCTGTGGTCAGGTACAACACCATGTGCTGACCTCACTGGTGCAGGGGTGGAAAGAGGAGGCAAGTCTGGTCAATTTGTGTCAGGTCAAACAATCACATCGTTATTCAGTTTAAAAGAAATAATATCAGATGAGTTCAAATAAAGCACCTATCTAATATCTTGCACATCATTTCCCTTGCTCAAACCCCACAGCACTGTCTTACACTGCCATCAGTCATTTGCAAGTAGTTTGCAAAATTTTCCCTAGTTTGCAAGTAGTTTCCCTAAATTTCAGTGGACAGCATGAAGACAGCAGTATCAGATTGCTTGCCCGAAATCCTCATCATTTATGCAGAGAAAAGCCTGATTAATTAATCAGTCTTTATTTAAGCACAGAAGAGGAAGGGAAAGCGGAGATACAAAGCCACTCCAAAAGCGACTCTGAAAGGGAACGCTATTTTTAATACAGAAGATGGGCTCACAGTGCAGTGTTCAAAGTCAGAAGGACTTAAACACTGTTTTCTATTTCTGTTAGCAAAGCAGTCCGAGTTAGGAAAGCTGGAGCCCACTGCTTCTTGCGCATCAGCAACAAGCCTATTTACGTAACAGGCTGCCAAGTATTGATACACCCAGAATCGCAGCCCGCACAGCGTGTAAACAGGCAGACAGTGCTGGAGAGCCAGGGACGCACACGCACTTCATCTCCTCCTCAAGAGAAGCGGGAAACACTGTGCCCTGCACCACCTGAACTTTGTGTTCAGAGGTGCCTCCCCAAGTCAGAGCTGAAACTGCCAGATAGATGTTCCCTCGGATGCATCCGTGCACATCGGTGTGACATCCCGTGGCAGGTTCAGTTAGTCTCAAGTGCTTGCTCTTACCTATGCTTCCCCCCATTCAGCACTACAACTTTTGTCCTCCCCCACACACTTCCCAGCCCCAGGAGAACGTTGGATGCAAGTGGCTGATTCATCACATCCCCGCTGTGCTCAAGGCTGGAACGAGCAAGAGGTCTTTGTCTTAATCAGCTCCTAAGTTAATTAATATATTTCTGTCTTTTCTCACTTGGTGAGAGTTGCAACCCTTGGATCACCTCCCTTGCTGCAGGGTGGAGGCAGCACCCCGAGCCCTCCTGTCCTTTTCTCCTGCTTCCCTGCGAGAGCACAGGTTCTGCCGGAGGACATCGAGCACTGCCATGCTGTTCGTTGCACACCACATCGCCCTTTGATATTTCACGCACGGATCCAGAAACAGCAGCGCATTCTGCCGTGTCACAGGACACCTGCCACATGGCCAAGCTACTGTTACAGCTGCCATCTCCAGCGATCTGCGTTCCTCTAGGGTGCTCTTATGTTTAATCCTAAAATCCAGAAGTCGTGGATGCCCCATCCCTGGAAGTGTTCAAGGCCAGGCTGGATGAGGCTTTGAGCAACCTGGTCTAGTGGAAGGTGTCCCTGCCCATGGCAGGGGGGTTGGAACTGGATGGCCTGTCAGGTCTCTTCCAACCCAAACCACTCTAGGACTCTATGAATCCAGTCCCCCTCCTTTGTTTTTCCTATTCAGCTAGAGGACCACAAACAAAAACGTTCCTCTGTGCCGGAGGAAAACCTTTGGTTTAGGTTTTTGAGATGTGCCTTGCCCCAAAGGATGTCTCACGTAGCTTGGAGAGCTGGCTGTCTCCAGGCACGACACACCCAAAGATCCTTTATGCAATGGCATCTGGGATAATCCCATCAGGTTGGCTAAGTCTTTCCTAAGGAGGTCAAAACCTTAAACTATTTTAGAATTTGTTGTTTTACTAATCATAAATAAAATACATACATACATTCTTCTCCTGGGACTCATTAAAAGGGTTGGGGGCACATGGGGCCAAACCCGCACTTCTTGATGGCTAGGTGGGAAAGGGAGCTCCGCCGACTGCAAAGGCTTGAGGATCACTGCTCTAACATGCTGTGATTTAATGCTAGGAAAAACTGTATCCCCCAGTAAATGCATTTGGACGAGATGTAAGTAAACGCAGAAAAAACACACTCATGTCACTGATCCACACACTTCATAATTTGCACAGGGTGAGGAGAGGAGAGGAAAATCAGCACACAGCTGCTTGCCAACCAAAACATAACATTGATTTCTCACTACCCAGATTTCATTCATTCGCTACAAGACAACAGCCGGGTATTTACTAATACCCACAAACCCACACACAGACCCCCGTAGGTATTTATTACCTTTGCTTTTGGATATCTACGATGCGTAACTAGATGTCTATGCACAGATGTAGAGGCACAACCTTTTTCGGTGTACTACATATTAATGGCCACAATAAAATGAAATCACACCAGTGGCTGTTACCTGGGGGCATCATCCCTCTTTTCCTGTATGGTTGAAGGTCAAATATTTCACAGAGCAGCATGTAGTGTCTTAATATCAAGTCAGTCTTTCTTTGCATTCTTGTGCATTCTCCACCCTTGGAAAGACGGTGTAGTCATTATTTCATCCACTCTTCCCTCCTTCCCTCTACCCACAAACACTTCAGAGGCATCAAGTAATTCAGTCACCGCTTTCTCATAGCTGCCTCCTTACACACTGTGAGAGTGCACTTTTAAATAAGAGGAAGTAATGAAAGAGAGCATTTGAGGAGGTAAGGGAGCCTGAATGCACACAGCATAGGGTCCCTTGATCAGTAGGAACACACGTGCTGAGCCCCACATGCCCCAACACGCGTCAGATCGACTGGGTCATACGCAGGGACTTGGTAAGCTTCCACTTCATGAAGCAGTGGATGTGCCTTGATCACCTATCGGCAGTACCCAAAAGAGTGTCTGCATAAGCAGAAAATTAATTAGTTGCTAAACCTTTCCCAGGAACCACATTACCCTCAGACTTAATGATCTCATCTGCTGGTTGCTGGCTTTGGGGTTCTGCTTAACAACTCCCGATCCTCTCGGTCCTTTTTCCCTGGGAATGCTGCTTATTTTCATACACGGGCAAATAATTGCCAGGGCCAAATGGTAACATCCACTCTGTTCAAAGTTATTGCTCCACAAGAACACCATCGTGTTATGAAAGAGTCCCGGCACCCACAAAGCTGTTTCATTCCTCCTTAACTGGGCTTTACAAGAATTTAGGGCTACAGGGAGCAAGAAGGAACTGAACAAACTTATTCGCTTAAACAAGCCAAACTGGAAATATTTACCAAAAAAGTTTCTAAATATTCCTGCCTTTGGAAATTTTGCTACCAAGTACCTTGTAGGAGGAAAAAGATGATGTCCTGACCTTGCTGCCCCATCACTCAGTGTTTGGCAGGAGAGTCGCCCTGACTCTTCAGCAAAGAGCAGCCAATCGCCCAAATTTTGCTCTAGCAACCTGCTGCACAGGGAGCTCCCTCCCACCATCTGTCTCCCTCTACCCAGGGGTGGGAAATGACCCCCACTATCAGTCCTGACGGGTCCTGTTCAGAGCAGCACTTTTACGCAACATGGGCATCAGCGTCCTCCTGCCACAGAGCCAAAGGCAACCCCAGCATTTCCGTTGGCAACAGCCCTGCTGCTACGGACAGCAGGATCTCCCCCCTCCAAGAAAAGGGGAAGAGGAAGATGACTCCTCACTCTGTGGTCATACGCTGTTGTAACCCTCCAGGAAAACACGGTATGAGCATAGGGGATCTTCAGCCCACATGTTTACCCTTTCGGTCTCCGCAAAGCTGTGGAAAACACGGACTGAGGGTTATGAGAACCTGCAGGAACATGACCAATGTTCACAGCTCTGCCTAGCCACAGCCAAAAGCTCATGTTTTGGAAAAGAATGAGTCATTCTGGGGACCATCCTGAGGGAGCCAGCTCATTGTTTTCTGAAAACAGGGCAGCAGTGTATGATCAAAACCCCAAACCCAGACACTTGTGAGTAGCCCACAGCTTTCTGTCCCGTAGCTCTAAGCAAGCTGTGTTCCACCACAGCTGCTGCTCTAGCCACTTTAGAAATGCATGCAGGAAAACCGACACCGAGTTTCATGAGTTTTAGCCATGCTATAATTCACACTCTCCTGTAATTATTGTCATTTTATGATTTTTAATTGCCATATTTTGATCTTATTACATCTAATTAGATAAGACATGATTTTATGATGAGACTGTACTTCACACCAGTGACTGGATATTTAGTAGTCTTATGTGACATTCAGAATTCTATTAATTTTAATTCCCTTTTATTTCCAGCTTTATTCCAAGTTCATACCACATTTATTACAGAAGGCTGGATTCCTACGTACCCTTGGGCCTCCCAGACTGTAGGCTTGGGGAACGCAGACCCTGAAATCAGAGGAGCCACACTTCACTGCCCTTGCATCACTGAGTTTAAAGTCCGGAGTCTCTGCACACTTGCTACTTGGACAGGAGGCAAAGCACATGGCAACACAGACTTTAGCAACTCAGCACTGGCACTTCACATGGGCATGAAATGGTATCTCATCCTTCCCTTTCCGAGGGAAAGCATTGGGAACGTCAGGATGTCTTGGGAAAGCTCACTGTTACCTTAGGATGAACTAGAATCATTGTCAGTTTTTCACACTGATAATTTCAGGCCAGGTGCACACGTCCCAGACTCAAGAGCATTTCCAAGTCCCTTTTTAAGCACTGTGTAATGATTACAGCAACCCGTCATTTCCTCTGATGGAAATTCTCATACCAAACTGCCTATTTTCCACCCATTCCACTCTGTTAGAAAATGATATTTCTTGTGTAAGCCCAGTCCTAACCTATGTCCTCTTAACCAAGCCCCCTCCTTCATGATCAACCAGAAGCAGATGTGGTGAGAGGACTGTGGTTCTGCTTATTATCTACAGACCTGCTTCTTTAAATGCCTTAAATTTGTTTAATTCAAGATATTTAATTCGGTCCTTTCTCACCCCAAATTTTATGCAGCTCAGAAACACTATTCGTCCCTTTCTGGAAGCAATTGTTATGGCCTGAGTTTGTTTCAGGATTAATGGAAAGGTTTCTATAGATTCTGGCAGCAGATTTGTTTGTTATTTATAAGTAACTTTCATAGACTGCAAGTGATTGCTGAGGATCAGAGTGTCATTGCCAAAGAACTTCATCCGGGCTGGCAGTACCACTACATGACTTTAAAACAAAGGAAAGGTAGCTTGGTTTCCTTGCCCATGCACATAGACCAAGAACAACAATTCTTTAAATGAAAACTATGCAGACCGATCCGTCACTCATTAAATTGCTTACATAGTGGAAAAAAAAAAAAAAAAGTAGATTTTAACGGAGGATTGATGGTTCCAACCTACAGTCGGGTTTTACTGATGCTGAAATCACAACTGATGCATTTCACATATGCCACAGATACCTCTCAGCATTTGGGAGCTACGTGGCTGGACTGTTTGATAAGTGACCTGGTGATGCAGGTGGACTTAACCCATCACCCTTCTGCCAAGCCACCTGATCACCAGAAGCTACGGAGTTAACCCTCAAAGTCAAAGCCAAATCAGTTTCTCAAGTAGACGAACTTAAAGACCATGATGTCCGTTAGGAAGGGAGGAGACCATAGCAACAGGGTGCTTCAGAAATGGAATTTGTCAGGTCAGAGCAGCTTAGAACCGAGGAATGAGGTTTGCTTCTTTCCGACTTCGAAGTTAAATTAAGTTACTCATTGAAATTTCAAAACCCAGTGTTGCTATCAGGACTGTAATGCAGTAAGGATATAAAAACGTCAACACAATTAAAAAAATCTAAAAAAAAAGAAAGTGAAGTATGTTATTAAAATAATTACCTTAAATAATTACCCACTTATTTGCAGTCCAAAAAAAAAAAAAAAAGAAATCCTTTGAAGGTTTACTGAATAAGCTTGAAATAAATTAGTCAATCAACCAGCTAGTATGTGGTTAGGATGACAGAACGCAGGCTAGCTAATTGTTTGTGGAAGGTTATTTCCGTGGCATTCAACCTCAGGGTCAGTTAAAGAGAAGATGATGAAGGAGCAAAGCTGAGCAAGAGCAAAATAAACAGCACGAACTGTTTTTCCCACTGTAGTGGGACAAATACTCTGTTGGTGGGTTGAGGCAGGTCAAATTTTAAGCATGACCCACAATCACCACAATCCAAAAAACTGCTGCTAAATGTGACAGAGCTTGAAAATCTGGATTTATAAGTAGCCACTTTCAAATAGGTACACAGATTTTGGCTTGAACTGCCAAAATTAGTGAGTAATTTTAAAAGCATGAGTACAGAGAGGCAGACTTATTTTGTAATCACTCCAACATTGTGGTTTTGATAACTAGACTGGAATTTGAACTTTCACTGATTTATTTTCTGGGTTGGAGTGGGGCTGATAAGGAAGAGAAAAAGGACCATCTTTTCTGAGAAATACTGCATTCTGTCTGGAACAGAGAAGTGGAGTGTTCAAAACAATAAGAAGGGGGGAATCTAGGAGAAAGAAAAAAAACTACATATTTTTCTTTACAAATCATTATTATTATATACAGAAGTTTCCATTTACAGAACACAACCTGGGGAGAGGAGAGACAGGAACCAGGTGTGTGGAAAGAGCATCAAAGCCTCCAGCTCCTTGGGAGCTCCAGCTTCAGGCAGTGTTCGCAGGGTTTTCGAGCGCAGAAGCTTTGGGAACTTCAGCCCCAAGGCAGTAAAAAAGGAAGATAAGATGCTTAAAAGGGGGTTTTGCAAACTCATCTGTCACCTGGACTTTGGTAGAGGACACGGAGCTGTAAATGTAGAAGCACCAGATGACCTCTCTAGCTACATCACTTCCCACCACTGAGTCTCACTGGGGCGAGAATCCATCTCTCAGAGAGGTGAGGATGCCCGTGCTCCCTTCGTGGGGTTGCCAGCCTGACAGGTGGGACACCTCAGCTGCATCCCCCCTTTTCCTGGTTTCTGAATTTGTATTTGCTCAGTTACGTAACACTGAATATTTGGGCAAGTTTTAACCGGGATCTTCTGACACATCTTTCCTGAGGCCACTGTTCAAAACCATGTGGAAAGAGCCAAGGCACGCAGCCTGCGTGTCTCTCACTTTCTTCAAAAGTTACTCAAACTGCTAATTGCAAGGATGCTTTTGAGGAAATCAGATTGCTACTGCTGTGATCACAGGCCTGTAAAACACTCTGCTAGCAATTTAAAAAGAAAGTGCTATAAACTTCTTCGAAATAATTTAGAGGAGGCAACCCTGGTTTCATCCACACAAAACCAAAACTGTGCAAACGAGACAGGAAATTCTGCAATTTACATTTTAATAGAGAAATGTGGCTGGAAAAATTATTTTAAATTATACCTTTTACCTAATCAGTGGAATTATCTCTATGAAATGAAACAAATGCCCCTGGTAGCTGACCTGCAAACAACATGCAGATGCTTTTTAAAGAAGTAAGAGGTAAATTAACAGCTAAAGAATACGTAGCTGAATTATCAAGATTAAAAAAAACCCTTTTTGGCATATTTTGCTTGCTTCTAACTTGGCCTTAAATGGCGGCTTCTCCACAGGGCTGGTTTCATCATAATTATGAACCATTTTGTTCTTTTCAGCACATTTTCAGCTAATTTTCTTATGTTGTATTGCAGGTCTTTGTACCAGCTTTTACGGCTTGTTCTCTTTTATCACAAAGAGACCAACTTCACCGTGTTGCTTTCTTCCTTTCATGATTTTTCTTGACTACGCTAAACATCAAGCTTCCTTTAATTTAGCACTAGTCACCCCTAGTGAATACCTAAACCCTTTTGTTGCATCTCTGAATGACCCAGGATAATTATGCACAAAGGCGTGGGGGTCAGATGGCTGAAAAGGCGACAGGAATGTTTCCCCCCAAGAGGAATTAAATGCTCTGAATTATAAAAGACACGTGTTGCCTTCATCTCCAGCCTGGTATTCAGACACACCTTGGATTTCTTACTAGCGTCTTGCGGTGGGAATATACGCTTTCCCTCAAGCCTAGAACAAGCACGGCAATTCAGGCACAAGTTGTCACTAGGAGACCGGAGCAACACTCAATCACGGGCAACGAGAGGCCCTCGGCTTTCAAGGGCACGAACTTTGATACTCCCTACTCCTTGAATTGCACTATATTGACTTCAGTTGCATAATATTGTTTCACAAACATATTAATGTTCCTGCTCTCGTTAATAAGCATTCCTACCCCGTTACCACATGCAGCGTCAAGTGCCCTTCAAGTGCCTTCAGGATGAATCCGGAGAAGCACACCAGCATCTGCTCTTTAGGCCACAGCTCTTCCTTGAGGACTTCCAACCTAACTTCTTCCATCCACGAGATATAATCAATTCCCTCCCCTCATTCTCCAGGTGAGAATGCTGAGGATGAGAATTAATATCACCCTTCAGCCCATAAACGTCTCCCTGCCTGGAAAGAGGACCAGAAACAAGGAAATGTTACCTGACATAGCTGTCAGGTGAGATCCCAGATCAGGGAGCTCAGCCCCTGCCGTAAACCCTGCACTGGCTGGTGGCCAGCCTTGGGTCAGGCTGTGCTCCAGGAAAGGCCGAAGGAGCTTGCATCCCTCAGGGTGGGAACACGGCATTGCTACAGCCACAGTATCCCCCTTGGCAGAACGGTTTGTGCCGGACTTTGTCTTGGAGCCGACGGTTTCCAGGGGTCCCAAGGCAGGCTCGACCCTCACATGGAAGTCCAGCACAGAACACCCAGCTCAAACACGAGCCCAGAGTCAGCCGCAAAGGAGGAGCTGCACTTCCCAAGACTACAGACTTAACATTCCTGTAAGGCCTTTTCCTGCTACTTTCAGGATGTCTAGTGAAGGCTTTTCCAGTAAAAAAAGCTGAGTGCTCCTAGTCTGAGAGTTCCAAAGGGTATCAGGCAAACAAACATTAGGAAGAAAAGAAATACTGGTATTAAGTACATTGTTAGAAGCTGTCAGGAGAGTTCCAAAGGGGATCAGGCAAAAAAACATTAGGAAGGAAGAAAAGAAATACTGGCATTAAGTACATTGTTAGAAGCTGTCATGAAGAAGGAGAGCTTCACTTCCTTCTCAGTCTGGCAGGCTGAAGAGACTGAAGTAGCAGTTTGGGACAGCTTGAAATTCTGGGGAGGCTCTGTAAGTCCATATTGTGTCAGATCTCTCATGAATCTAAGAATACATCTTTATTTTCTATAAAGAGAATTCCACCTTCACATTAGGACCCAATAAAGACCCAACAAAACCTTATTAGAATTATGCACTCCATGCTATGCCTTGCTGTTAATGAAAAAGTCATTTTCCTAATGAAAATTAAATTATTTTCATTTCCTAATGAACAAAATTAAAATATTAAAAAAATTCTCGTCGCTTCAAATTAAAAAAGAGTTACCTAAGAACACAATGCGAATAGAGTAAATCAGCTTCAGATGAGCACAAAGGGGTGCTTAGCCTTGACACCCACCCAGCATGGAAAATTTTAGCCCCAAATAGCTCAAGTTCAGCAAAGTCATAAGGAACTGAAACCTGAGCCTTCTCATGATGAGTACAAAGAAACTGCAAGGAGACTAGCAGGGCCAGCAAGGTGATGACAAAGTACCCAAGTCCCCTCCATGAATTCAACCTTCACGGTGAAAGGGCTGCAGGGAAGCCAAGACAGTTCTCAGGTGGGCAAAGCTGCCAACGGGCCAGACATCCAGCTTTGTCTCCCACCATCAGGGTGCCAGTTGGACTCAACTGGCTTTCAGTCACCAGGATGCAGCTAGCCCCAGGCTCTCCCTGGGAAGCTGAAGGCTCCAGGAAGATCTCAAACCCTTGGATAGACACATAATGTCTCTGTGGCCTTCTGCAGGTATCCTATCTCAGCCCAGCTCTCCCCACTGCCCAGGGTGGGGACTAAGGTGGGCTTTTGGCCACATGGAGAATCCCTCGCTATCTGGGTCACTGTTTCCGTCTCCCTGAACCAGGCCAATGGTGTCACATGAAGCTTCTTCCCAGCTCCCAGGATCCATTTCTTTCCCTGGTCAGCAGCTCATCTCAAGAGGTCCAGCTACCAACTGCCAGAGGTGGTGTTCCTGATTCCCCACCACTCAGCAGAGATCCAGCATTGTCCCTCAAACCCAGGTGAGGAGGGACAGTTTTCTGTGTGCCATCTTCTGCATCTTAGCATCTCCCACGGCACGATGCTTTTCAGCACGGTGGTTATGTCTTTTTCCACCTTCTCATCATTAAAAGGCTGATATTTTTTCACCTTAAAGGTGAAAAAGGAAGCAAAGAGAAATACCATCTCCAGCTGAAACAGAAAGGAGAATTTTAATAGGCAAAACATCATTATTCTGTGGGTGGAGACCACAGTGTGCTACTGAAGGCAGCTGGCAGACAGAAACATAGAATAGGGAAGGGTAAAGAAGTAAAAACACTACAGTATATTTTCTTGGGCTCCGAGGATGATCCAGAAATCCTTTTGCCCAGTTTCTCCATACATGACCCTTACTCTGACAGATTGCACTAAGTCATGGTTCCTCCACTTCCTCATGTACATGTGGTCATTCCAGTGAAAGCAAGGCAAAGGCAGCAGGAGTTTATTTACTTAACTCCCAGGAGGTTTATCTAGCCATATCCAGCTCAATCATCCCAGGAATTCAGCTGGGGGGGGGACATTAGGTACAGCGTACCCTGGATTGGATGGCTTGCAAGAAGCAGCTCTTTGCAAGGTGCTGAGCGGGAAAGAGCTCGGCTCTGGGGAAGCCTTCTTGAAGCTGGCCGATCAAGCGGCCGCAGCCGGCACACTCCCACCACACCGGCGTGTGCTACAAAATGTTGCTGTCTAGCCGTTCAGTCTTCAAAGCCAATAGGATGCGCACCATTAAAATGAAGAAAATAGATGAGAACATTCCCAGCTTTCGACAGGCATTAGCCTGTCCCAAACCCAAATCTCCTGCCTGCACAGTGCTTGGTGACCTGCACCTTATATGGGTGCGGAAGACTAAGTCCCCATTTAACAGCCAGAACAGCGGTATTGTCACACTTGCCCTGTGGCTTTGGCCCCTGTCTTTGCATGACTTCCCTCCACCCTGCAGCACCAGGCAGGCAGCACTCGGCATCTCACGATGCACTGCGCAGCCTCTGCCCTAAGCAGGAAT
>NW_010268692.1:81766-112899 GCF_000690775.1 Eurypyga helias
GCTTTTTTGTCAGCGTAGTCCCCGACTCCAGGATCCTACAGCGAGGATTTCAGGATGATTGCAACAATACCGAGCGCTATCAAAGACCCGGGTTCGGTTTTCAAGAGGAGCTCACACTGTTTCTTGAAAGAAAATTTCTGCAAACACAGCTGAGGATGAAGTCGCTGAGGACAGACTTGGCTTGTTAACAGCGCTCGTTATAGCCCCTGGAAAAGCTTTGTGCAGGTGTCCAGCAAGAAAGGGAAAAGCACGGTGGCATGCGCCCTTTGCCCAACAGCTCTCTGAATCCTGTCCCCTGGCTTTAAAGCCGAGGCTGTAGCTGTGTAAAGCCACTCCAGCCGTGTCCAGGGCCAGTGGGGCCAGAGAGCGTGGTTCCCACCGCACAGGGGCTTGTGCCGCACAGCTGACGGTTGCCAGCATGGGCAGCGGTCCTGCCACCCCCTGGGTCATTGCTGCCGTGGAAAGGCAGCCCTGCCAAATGGAAGTCCCCTCCGGGCTGTGCTGGAAGCTCATCTTTTCCAAATACGTCGAAAACAGAAGGCCGGGGCTGGATGCAGGTTTGCTGAGATCAGGGCTATTCTGGTGCAGACAGGCGATGTGCTGCTGATAGAGAGGATTAATGAGCCAGGCTGCTCATCCATTGCAATTAGAAACTACACTACAACTATTTTGGTGCCATTTCTCTGCAGAGCACTCAAACAGCTTATCGGCCCCTTCTGTATCTCCATGTAATCGTGGCTTTGTTAAATATAGGATGGGAAACTGCCACCCATATACATTGCTTTTCCTCTAGAGCTGAGGGGCAGAGGACCATGTGCTCATACAGCAGCAGAAAGGGGTTCAGAGAATGGCACTAATAAGGCTTCATTGTCCGTCCGTGGAAGCCAAAATCGCTCTAGCACTTTCAGTGAATGCAGGACAGCTGGACAAAATAGGGACCTAATTTGTTTTGGCTTCAAGGAGAAGGGCCTCAGCCTCTGAAGCTGTAGCTAATCACCAGCTGATTGCTGATAAATGTGAAGTTTTAAGAAAAGGTTTTGTTGCATTAGTAAAGCAAGAGGGGTTCTAGCTCCTGGGCTCTGTGCCTCACTCTGCTCCGTGCTGACGGACACACCTCTCGTCCATCCCAGCTTCCACAGCGTTATTGACAAGTATCATGGGTGATACTGAGGGACAGAGAGGGACGCTTGGAGAAACTCAACCCTGTCTTACAGCAAACCCACTGTGTTTCATACAGATCTTATAGAGCTGTAAACGTTATACCTGCCCAGATTCACTGACAAAGGTAATTCATGGCTGTGCACCAAAACTTCAATACACAGCAGCAACTGGACTCTCATTTCAAGTTTTACTGATGCTACGAGTGCAGGAGTTCAGCCAAGTCAGGTGGCAGCAACAGTGCACCCAAGTTTCCCTTTCAGACACTGTCACAGACCCCAGCTGGGTTTCTCCACAGGTCGCGCTCTGGCGGGACCAACATCTGCAGCACAGCTGGACTCTACGCAGAGACCTGACCGTCACTGCAGCCCTCGCCAGCCAAGGAGCGCAGCTGGCAACAGGAGGGTTGGGAGAAGGACCGCGAACTGTCAGCGTGCTCCTCAGCATCCGTTTGCCTCCCGTTGGAAGTGAATCCCTGCAAGCGACTGCCAATAAGTGCGTAAGCTTGGTCTCATGTGCTGGAGCACCACAGGACAGAGCAGAGCCGTGTGAGGCAGAGGCACAGCACTCCTTTGAAAGCGGGTGTCCTGAAAAGAGGTTTCACAGGGATGTTGGCAGGGCAAAGCTTTGCTCCGGGCTGTCAGACAGGCCTTTGAAAACCTAAACGTCTCTGGGCAAGCTCCTCAGCCCAGATGCCAGCATCTCACGTTTTTTCACACCAGCATTCTCCATCACCCCAGTGGGTTTTAACATATGACCAGGACACACTCTCAGGGAAACCGCTGCCTGTGCCTCTGGCCAGACATTCTGTGTCTGCATGCATCCCGGACCAGAGAGAGCTCACGAATCCAGCAGCTCTCTGTTCAGAGCCCCCGCATCACTGACAAACCTCTGTCCATCCTTAGAGCAGCTCGCTCCTCTGCTCTGCAATGTGATCTGCTTTAAACGCTCCACTGGCGTCTGCCAGAAGCGCAACTTGATACGAAACCCCCGAGTGCCAGACAGCTCCTTCATCTCTCCGTGACAAATAAATCTCCATGATAAATCCATGCTCTCCAATGTCACCTGTTATATATAGACAATCAAAGAAGCTAAGGTACAGCAGCAGAAGTGCGAAGACAAGGCACGTGCGTCAAATTACATATAACCCCTGCTTCAGTGCTTTTATCTATCAGAAATAGTTTGCTACGTGTTTTAACTTTATTCCCTGATTCATGTTAGGTTTATTTTAAGTGTTCCTGTGCTGCGCTGAACTCTCCCCCTCCCAGATACAGCAATTCTTATGCCCAGGAATAAAACTCGAGGTTATTTTTCCTCCTCACGGAAATGATCCTGGCCCTGAGGCAGGAGCTCACAGGCTCTGTGCTCACTGACAAACTCACGTCACAGCCCGGGAACATGCCGAGCGGACAGGCATCTTGCAGCGGAGGAGTTAAGCCACACCGGATCCAGCCAAACTCACCAGAAGCTTGGGCAGCTTCTGAGGCAAGTGACCAGATCGCTACATACTCCAGGATCCTGGCTCCATAGAGACACAAGGAGACCCATGGGATGATCTGATTCCTGGTAAATCCTGCTACAGCCCATGGCACACCTGACAGCCCCCCCCACCCTGGGCAGCACCGACTACAGACCAGCAGGCTGCTCAGGAGGTGACTGCAAAATGCAATTTGGTCATCCCAAGTGTCCACAGTTTCTAGCAACGAGGTGGTCACAAGCGGGAATTGCTGAAGGAGACGACCTTGGGCTCTGGCCTCCCTGGGAGAGATGCTGCCTGGATAACAGCCAAATCAAACCAGGAGCCTATCGAGGTGACTGAAAACATCCATTCTGCTGTTGTATGCCCTGAAAATGATTGGCTTTAAATTGCTTTCCTCTAGTCTGGGGAATGACATCTTTGGGAAAGATGAAGACAACAGCCAAATCAAGGCAAGAAAGGAGATCACTCCTCCAGCTTGTGATCCACTGGGACAAGAGTCCAACAGAGGGAGGGGAGATAGCAGAAGAAAGCAACTCCCCAACAAAAAGAGGCACCTAATTGAGCAGAGAGATCAAAATTGCACCCAGCAGCAGGAGGATGCTGGTGGCTGGCAGCACCCAGGATCACTCCTGGGAACACAGCGCAGGTTGAACCACCTCCCTTTGCTGCCAGCAGCAGCACGCTCAGGGGGAAAACCAAGGCTCTAAATATTGGCTACTGATGTCAGGCTGTGCTCAGACCAATTGGAACCTGCTCCTCACTAACCTCCTCTGTGGTACCTCCAGGAGCAGCAGGCAAACGTGCCACAGGAAAGCAGATACCTGCTAACAAGACAGCCATCAACCACTCATTGTCTTTGGTTACACCCTTAACTCAGTCAAGAGGTAGCAGGCTTTATTTTTGTCCTCCCTATGGTGTCAGCACCATCAGTTCCCAGGAGGCTTTCCTGCTGCAGGTAGCGCAGGCACGGAGAGACAGCTCCACCACGGCCGAGCGGGACCCCAGGCCAAAACGCTCCCAGCCCACTTGGCACTTTCCCACTCCCCTTGTAGCTCCTATCTCGGCCCCGTCAGCTCCTGCGTGTGCTTCTGAACCAGCCATCGGCAGATCCTGTGCCATAAGGTAATAATGCACTTCCCACACAACTGCTTCACCCTGAAACACTCCCAGCCTCCGTCTGTCAACTGGGTAGGAGAGGGACCTTCGATTTGTCTTTCCCCAAAGGATGTTAGCACAGCGCCTGTGAAAGGTAGAGTCAAAGGAAGCCTCAGAAAACTGACTGCCAAAACCTAAAGGGGGATCTGGTTTGGCTCCCAGTGTGACCCAGAATAAAGCGTACGGGATACTGGGCACGGAAAGTTAATCTCTTGGCTCTTGAAGTCAGGAGAGCTTGGAAGATCAATGAATTGAACAGTTTTAGTTTAATAGAGATTTACAGCAGGTCTTAACACTCACACACTGACAGTTCACCATTCAGCAGAGATCCCAGTTTGTAAAGAGAGAGCAAATTCACAACCAGAGGCGACGCTTGCTCCCAACATCCCGCCTTGCTTTGCAACTTGGATCTCGGGGACGCGCTCATGAGACCCAGGTCTCGAGGGCAATGGTCTCGGAAGCAAGCATTCAGGGGGTCTACACCGAGCTCCCAAAGGGGACAAATGGAAATAAGGTACGAGGTGATCCATTTTCCAGGACCCTACCTATTTTAGCATACTTGGCACACGAGAACGCGACGCTGACGCCGAGAGGGGAAAAGCAGGTCCTGTCCTCGCTGACACCTGCATGTGCAAAGACTATGGAATGATTGTCCCAGTTTGGGTTTTAATTGTGCCCAGTCTTGGAGAGGCTGGGAGTGCGCCGCAGCCAGCGGTAAGAGGAGGGGTTTGGGGATCAAGCCTCAGTTCTGACCTTATAGTCAGAAATAACCTTTCTGGAGGTTTCTGTGGCACAGCAATGCCAAAGTCTGCTTAAACAGCTTTGTGGCTGTGGTCCTCACCCCTTCAGCCTTGTTTCCTCCTAGAAATGAGGGCATTTCTTTTTCTCCTGGCGAGGAGCCTGCGATGTGCAGGCAGGGACTTTCTACTGCTGTGCAGGCACGTGTTCACGGTGCATCGTATCGGGTACCAGAGAAAGGAGGTTTCTCCACCACACCTGCACACAGGCAGAGCTCCCAGGTGGTCTAACGCTCATACAAACCCTCACGGAATTTCTCCAGCCCTCAGGCATCAGGCGTCGAGTGATCTTTCACTAGCTTCAATCAATTCTAACTGAAAATTCAGCATTTCTCCCCAGCCTGTCCCCCAGCGGAGCGATTCCCAGGATGCCATTTCCCAGCAGTGTCTTCAGTGGGACAATAACGTTACCGAGAAGGGAATCCAGCCCATCTCTGCTACCAACAGACCCACAGCAAACTCGCTCACTCACAACCTCGCGTTGCCCTGCGCCATCGTTTCCACGTTCATCCCAGTGGAGAAGGAAATCAGGCACTGCTTCCCACCACAAGCAGAGGCTGAGGGGGTCTGTGCCACAGGGCAACCCCCCGCACCCCACAGCCGTGCACGCAGCAGCACTGCTCAGCCTTACCGAGGGAAGCGCATCTGATCCTCCAGCGCTGGGAGTTTACCCAGGGCTTACCCAAAGCTGTGCTTTGGCTTAAAGAAGAACCAAACAGAAGAACTTACATGGCTGCAAACTTGCTCCTGATCCAAGGCAGCACGCGGCTGGACCAGAGAGGGCTCCGTGAGTCACGTCGGCATGGCAGGCCCTTCCTCCTGCTGGTCCTTTAGCACGGGAACAAAGGAACAGCAATAACGGGGAAGGAAACTTTGGAATTTAGTCCTCCTTCCCCTCGTGCCCAGGAGAGCCGTGTCCAGGCAGGCAGCTCACATGCTCCCCTTGCTGAATAACCCGCTTCCCCCCCAGAGCATCAGCACCCTTACGCAGCACATACGGCCACAAACATAGGTTACAAGGACCAACTTTTCAGCCAGCCCTCGTCCCTTCTGCTGCTTTTGCTTCTCTGGCAAGAAACAGAGAGGTTTTCTGCCCTCCTCCCTGCTAGCAAATGACTTGCACCTGCAGCTCATGGAGAGCAGCTGGAAGTTGTTGAGTGCCAACGCAAGGGAAGGAGACCGTCGCTGCTAAGGGACCGCTTTCGTCCTGGAGCACGATGGCTCCCGACCAGCCACCAGTGACTTCTCTGCCCAGCCACTCCCTCCTTACCCCAGGAGCCATCACAGCCCGAGGGGTTTTGCTGCCTGGGCAACGCTCGCTGCCAAGGCCATCTCAGCTAAAGGACCATATTGATCACAGAAAAGGAAAAAATTTAAAAAAAAAAAAATCTCAACTCCAGTAGAAAAATAATTTAATAAAGGGATAAGTTTCAATAAAATATCTGTATAATAACAACATTTTAAGTAAAATGTTCACAAAAATATACATGTCTAATGTGATTATACATAAGTTTTCCAACAGGTCCTGTTTTAAACTTGGTTGAATCCATCTAGGTTTTCATCTAGGAAAAAACTCCACTGCTACCAGACTTCCTGGGATATATCAGCTTGCACAACAGAATCGTACAAGAAACGTTTTCTGTCTCATTTTAGGCTCACACAAATAAACTTTAGAGTTGGTAACAGTCCAGAAGAGATCAGGTTATACCTTAAAGAAAAAAGTAAATATAAACAAACAAAGCCAAAGTCGACCACCTAAGGGACAGCGTTTGGCAGAAACATCAGCCCTAAAATACACACCACACTTAACACTGACACAGCTGGAAAAGGAGGGCGAATGAAGAAAAGATGGGCAAGAGAGAGGGGAAAATCCCAGGAGAAGGATTCCTAGGAATGAGGGAACTGCTAAAGGAGTGGGCTATAGAGAGGCCAGGGAAAAGCACACAAGAGACCAACGTATTTCTAGAAACCGGACCATTTTGTAACATAGAGGATAAGCTAACTGTAGGAAGTTGAAAAGGAATCAGTGAAGAATGTTTATTTCTTATTTTTCCAAATGGCTACTGAGCTGAGAAATAACAGGTCCATCCCAAAGAGTCCTCGCCAATAGCGTTAATTCAGCTGAACAGCCCCAAAACTGACGTACTTCCAGGGGAGGAAAATCCGGTTACAGAAATTGAAGGACGCAAGAGTACAGTAGAACACAAAGAATGCATGTTCCGCCAGCAGAGGACAGGAACAAAACACTGAAGAGGAGATGCCAAACAAGAGAGATCAGTTTTGTCAAAGGGAGATGTACACTGTGACAGAAAAACCAAACAACAGAACAAAAACCCATCCCATAGAGAGAAAATTGCTAAAGAAATAAAAGGACACACATTTTCCAAAAGATTTAGTTTTATAATCAAATTTTTTTTTGTTTGTACATAGACAACGGAAACACACTAATATTTTGTGCGAAAATATTTTTTAAATAAACTTTGCTTGTTCTCAATTTTTGTACATTCTGATATACATATGTAACAAGGTTTATGGCACTGTAACCAGGATCAAAATCATATAAAGGAACGAAGTAATTGCTCTCATTTATCCTTTCTGAACCGGGCCGGCTGCTGCTGCACTATTAGACTTTAAAAATTATTATCTTATTATTAGTGGGCAGCCAACTCTAATTGGTTTGAACACTCAAAACAAACCCCAAATAATTATTGCACAAGAAGCCAGTGAAGGCATATGGCATAGAACGATCAAAGTCCTTTACTGTTAAAACCTTCCACCCCAAAATAGAAAAATAGAACATGAAACACGCCAAATAAACTTTTTTCTTCTTCTTTAGTTTGAGTGAGGAGTGTGAAAAGTGCCTTGCAGCCTTTTTAAGCTGCTCCGATTTCCTCTACATCAGTGAGCA
Source organism: Eurypyga helias (assembly GCF_000690775.1). Lineage (NCBI taxonomy): Eukaryota > Metazoa > Chordata > Aves > Eurypygiformes > Eurypygidae > Eurypyga > Eurypyga helias. The sequence goes on from NW_010268692.1 coordinate 89,265, forward strand.
TTCAGCTAGGTTATCTTTAGCAAAGCCTTTGCAGAACGAAGGCCCTTATGTTTCAGGGAGTTTTGGGTTTTTTTTCCTGCTTTGTTTTGGCCGTTTGTGTTTCATCTTCAACTTAGGTTTCTTCAGTCTATGAACCTGCACAGACTACTTAGCCATAAACTCTACAAGTAGCTGGAGAAGAGGGAAAAAAATGAAAATAAAGCCCAGTATTTCTTCTTCGTCTTGATTTTAGAAAGTACTCCTTTTGCTCCAAAGCCTCCCTGCTCTGCCGGCATCTGGGAAGGAAATCACAACAGCATCCCAAACACGGCGAAGTTCTTGGATCTCTTAAAAACCTTTCCTTACAAAAAAAAGGTTTTTATTCACAAAAAAGTTCACCCCCACCCACCCCCAAATGAAAGCTAAAAAGAAAAGCCCACAACCCACCCGTCACAGCCCCAAATCAGGTGAAGAATAGGTTAACCCCTTCATTGACCGCCTCCTCGCAGCTTCACCGTCACACAACGGTCTCTACGCCGATCAACTTTGGTGTGAGGATTCGTGGCGTAACGCCGTTGTTTAGATCTTCTTCAAACTCCAGTAACTGCCCCATAAAGTTAAGGTTGGGGGAAATGATTGGTCGTTTGCCTTTTACAAATTTATAGGCATCCGTCATGGTCATGCGCGTGTGCTTCATCAAGTATGCGATAACGATGGTGGCAGAGCGGGAGACACCAGCCTGGCAGTGGATGAGTAGACCTTTCCCACACTGATGAGCTTCCTCTGGAAACAAGAAAGAAAGAAGAAAGTAAGACTTTTTCCAGTTTGTAAATTAGAAAAAGCTCAGTGCAATTCAGAATGACTTAATATGAGTGGTCCCTCTCTTTGAATACAAGGAGAGCCAGAGCAACACCTCCTCCCTTCCAGTCCACCCTCCTTCAGGGTTTGAAAACGTGAAACACAGGTCAGTCCAACACTGAACAGCCTCACGTTCCCTTTTCTCTTTATTAGACCAACTGTACGTTGAGAGACACTGCTACGCTGCCAGAGAGCATTTACCTCTGCCTCAGTGTAACACAACAGTGTTGTGACAATCTCAACCGGCCTGGCTTCCAAAGCAGGACAACACCTTCTCAAAAAACAGGTATTTTCAGACTCAATTCATAACAACACATCATTTCAAAGCCCTATTCTTTGAGGCTTTTACAAAGCCACTCCTGAAGCGAGCTTCAACGGGGCACTCTGCTGTGGTGTCCGCGCAACAGCAGGAGCTGGGCCCAGATTACATCTCAGCAAGACTTCAGCAGTAAGAGACCTCAAATTCTGACTCCTCACTTCCTGCATATCGGGCTCTGCGTGTTTTGACTTGGTCAGCTTCAGCAGTGAGAAAAAGGGATTTGCCATCCCCACCTCTTGGCGATTCCAGCCCAGCATTGCATTCGGATGAACACCAGCTCTCCGGAGCTTCTCACTGGGAGCAGTGAGGAGGGAGGGAAATGACAACACGCACATACTCGCTCCACCAAGATAATCACTTGGAGGGGTGCAACCCAGGCAGGATTTAGGGAGGACAGAGCCCCTGGAACCACTTGCTAATAGAACCACAGCAGGGTTTGGGTTGGAAGGGCCATCTAGTTCCAACCCCCCTGCCATGGGCAGGGACACCTTCCACTAGACCAGGTTGCTCAAAGCCTCATCCAGCCTGGCCTTGAGCACTTCCAGGGATGGGGCATCCACAGCTTCTCTGGGCAACCTGTTCCAGGGCCTCACCACCCTCTCTGGGAAGAACTTCTTCCTGATATCCAATCTAAATCTCCCTGCTTTCAATTTGAACCCATTACCCCTTGTCCTGTCACTACCGGCCCTTGTAAAAGTCCCCCCCAGCTTCCTTGCAGCCCCTTCAGGTACTGGAAGGTGCTGTAAGGTCTCCCCGGAGCCTTCTCTTCTCCAGGCTGAACAAGCCCAACTCTCTCAGCCTGTTCCCACAGCAGAGGTGCTCCAGCCCTCTGAGCATCTGCGTGGCCTTCTCTGGACTCGCTCCAACTGGTCAACATGAGAACAAGGAGAGTCACTACCATACCATCCTCATCTCCCACAGCTTGCTTTTAGAAGAGATCACACTTCAAACATGTGACACTTCACTTTTTTTTTTTAAATCAGCAGGAGGAACACAAATTTAGTTTGCAAGTTTTGGCATGAATCCAACCCCACCAAGAGTATGGTTCATCCTAAGCCACATGCTCAACGTGTATTGTGAAAGTCCAGATGAAGCCAACTTCCCTCTACACATTTTTCCCAGTTAGTATTTCAGAAAGCTGAAACTCTCTAATGCATTTTGACAGACTTACCCAGAGAGTTTTTGATGATTTCACTTCCTATGGCTTTAGTCTTAGCTAAACCTGGGTTTGGTTGTGGGTTTTTTTCAAGATATATTTAAAGAAACGTAGGCCAATTATCTGCTGTTCAAACATTTCCAAATCTTCTCAAATGCAATTTAAAGTTTACCCTGAGGAAGGGAAAGCTTTGACTAGTTACTTCCACAGCTGGCTAAATTTGCTATGGAGAAAAACTCTCAATGGAGAAATATTTGTTTATTAAAAACAAAGACAGACCCTCAAGCTGCAGTTTTTAAAAAGGAATGTAAAACAGGTTTTGGAACACTTTCTCAACCTTTTAAGAACAAGGCTGCTTTCCCTGCCCTTGGTAAGGTCACAAGCCAAACACTCTCTTTCAGTGACTTCAGGAGCTCTAATCCTGCAGTTCATAGGGATCATGGGCACAGAAATCTCCCCCCAACTCCCACAAGACCTCAACAGAGCAGTGCTGATTCTTAATGCAAGCTTAGCCTATTGCATCTCCCCATCTTGCTGAATTCATAGTTTAAGGTCTTACTGGATTTCTTGACCCAGCTTTTCTTCCCAAGTGATCAAAGCGAGGTTACTTCTCCTCTGCGCTCAGAGAGGGCTTCCCTTCTCTCCAAAAGGGGCCTTCACCTTCCCATGCACATAGTAATCAGCAGTTTGCTGAGCTGACAGCACTGCTGGTAGGGCTGGGGTTGGGTTAGAAGACCAGGGAAAGTTTAAGTAGAGACCCATGGTCCCCTACCTTGTAGAAGACAAGCTCAAAGGCTCCTGGTAGAAACTCCCAGTGGGAGGACTGAAGCTTTAATGCTGCACTCCATCCAAACTGCAGTGTCAAGCAGTGATTTTCCTATTCCCCTTCACCACAGCAGCACAGCTACAGCTATCAGCGCACCGCGGGACCCTGCCACCCCAAACCCAGCCAGGCTATGCCGACAAGCTAGTGTGTCAGTGGTCCCCTGCAGCCTATTTCAGAAAACCTCTCAGGACATGTACTTGTGCTGGGGGAGCGCGAGTGGACACCCACTGTGCTGCAAAAGCTGTGCCCACAAACACACAGAGGGGCAAGGGAAGGTCCTCAAAGGCTCCAAGTGTCACGTGCTGATGCCCTCACTGACCAGCCTTGCTTAGAGGCAGTCTGGCTTTAGCCCAGGTGGCCAACCAGAACTGGCTGAGGGTTGTACTGCATGGATTGTAGCGAGGTTCAGAGCAAGATAGGGAACAAGGCTAGGCCATTTCTCCAGCAGTCTCCCCAGCCAGCTGCACGTCTGTGGTGAATGCTCTCACGCAGTCTACAGGGTCGAGAGGCTTATTAATCCAAGTTTTCACCACAATCCACTCATCCACACGTACACTCTGCAGTTATAAATCTAATGGTAGAACAAGTGAAGTGTGAAAGTTTGTCAGTTCTCATAAAATTAAGTTAGGAAAGACTCAGCCATCATTAAGAATAGTTACTATGAAAAATTGGCTGGAAGCCACCGTGGAAACTAGGAACACAAAGGAATTAAGGAGAGGGGGATGACAAAAAGTCTCAGTTTTCTGGTGTTTCCTAAATTTGGAAGCTTGCAGGTAAGGCATCACTATCAATAGATAAAAACTGTACCCCCAGGCCTCTTAACTGGATATGCCAGAGATGAGAACGAGTAGAAACATGAGGTGCTCAGCATTTCTGACAACCTAAACCAAAGTAAACACGGCCTTATGCAGCCCTCAGGGCAGTTCAAGAAGCATAAAATTCACTCTAGATTCTTAGAACAGGTAAGAAAAACCCAGCAGTATTTCCAGTCAAGGGTAATTACCAATGAACTCGAAAGCCTCTTCAAAATACTGCCTGAGATTCTGCTTGTTGCTGTCAGTGGCCGGGAGCCGCTTGTAGTTGAACATGCCTTTCTCGTAATGGTAGAGGGGGAGGTGGGTGGTCACGTTGATTACGTAGCCTATGTTCATCCTCTGCATCTTCTCCAAGTCCTGAGCATCGTGCTCGTTTCCGAGGAAGAGGAAGGGCAGGATGGGGGTAAGCTCAGCGTTCTCGATGTCCGGTGTGGTGGGGATGGACTGAGGTAGCGTGGGGGGCACGGCGGATGCGCCGATCCCACCTCCCCCCTCCGGGCATTCTTGAAGCTGGAGGGAGTTATCGCAGAGGTTTTCGTGGTTCTGCTTGAAACCGCTGAGTCCTCCTGGGAAGAGAGACCAAGCAGATGTTTTGGTTAGCCACCCTGAGGTCGGTGAGGCTTTGGACCCACCTTTCTTCAAAGCGCACACTGGGGTCACCGGAACTGGAGCTGCCTCTATTGTCCCCATTGTGGCTGATGTCGGGCACGGCCGCCAACAGCAAGGGTGGCATGAACCAGTGGCACACATTGCCCTCCCCTCCACGAGGCTGATGGTGCCAAGGAACAGGTTCACAGACAAACATGCCCCTGTGCTCACCTACAAGCCCATAGAAGGCAGCAAAGGGGAGGCAGAAGACAAAAGGCGTTTTTCCAAGAAGGAAAACATCACCAGAACTACGAGCAAGTGGGCTAGCAGCTTGCCAAAGCAGAGCAGCGAGGCAACTGGGAGAGTCTTTTAAGCCTTACCTGTCCGCAGCAGATTTGCCTGCCAGGAACAGCCCTGCAGAGCATCCCTCCCCATCCAACAACCCCCCAGCATCGCTCCAAGGAATGGTACTATGTGTTTGTGCGGTCCCTCCTCGTAACCAACAAGCAATGAGGTGCTCACTTCACAACGTGGCAAACAGCTCTCTCTTTCTGCCCCAGTTGCCTGAAAATATCTACCAAAGAGTTATTTTTAGGATATTAATGTGGATTGGGAAATGGATCCAAGGGGGGAGGGCGGGAAAGGAGAAGTCACTTTTTTGGCTCATGCCTCCCCTGGCTTTATTGCACATCTCACTGACCTTTTCAAGCGGCATTTCCCTCCTCCCTTTTTTAATTTCTTCTCGGGAGGGCAGCTCCGCAGAGCTGGAGCAAGAAAAGCAGACCTCCTTTCTACACCTCATTCAGCAGTTACATCAGCCCCAGGCTTCCCACCTGCCCAGTTTCCATGGCGATTACACAAAGCACACAATGACATCAGCCGGCATGACATCAGCCCTGTGAGCGCAAACAATACAAGAAGAACAACTTTGTGCGAGGCCTTTGGTGGGAGGCGGCGTTCCTGGGAGCCGCTGATGTAATGCTAACAGGTGGCTCCTCCGAAAGGAAAAAAAGAAAGGGGGAAAAGGGAGAAGCGCAACGATGCATCCCCCCACCTCGCCCGCAGACGCGCGGGTTTGTGCCGTGCTGGGATACTCGGAGCTGGGCACCGCATCAGAACGGGCCAAGCGTTCGCACTCCGCTGCACTTTGTTAAATGCAAGCCAAAAAATGGAAAAAAAAAAACAAACACCACACCGAGAGTTAGGCTGACGTTACTAGAAAGAGCTACACTAGCCAAAATGAATGCTGGATGTCACCATCCCAATGATGGGTTTTTTAAAGAAAAAGAGAGGTTATTTGTCTTTTCCGTACTCTTTCACAGCAATGTAGTGAAGAAAAATTTTAACGCAGAGCACAACACGCTGTCACACGGGCTCTAGATCAGACACAAAGGCTTCAACACCCACGCCTTGAGTGCTGCTGCTCCAAGCATCCCCACGCCTGCCCATAGAGTGGGACCCACCCAGGGACCACCTCGGGGCCCTGTTCATCACTGCATGGGCACGAGGCACCCCGTGTAGGTGCTTAGGTGGTTGTAACCTCCAATACAAGTGCCCTTTCTAATGGCCAGGCTTCTGTCCTTCACATGCTACTAGTAACTCGATTTCCCAGAAATCCTTGAATCGCCCACAAAACGCAGAGCATTTTCCCCCTGTCAAAAGCATGCTTGTCTTCAGCTGTTTCTGGGACACAGAGCACACAGATCTGCCTTGAAGATCTGTACTCACAAGATTATTACAGCAGGGGAGCAGGATGGAAGGGAGAGCAAGGATAAACATCTGAGCGGGACTGCCAACTGCACCGTCCAGCCTTTCCTCACCACCCATGTCCTCCTTTTGGGCCTGTGCATGCCCTGATGGCCAGAACACACCAATTCCTCTTACCAACTCTTCCTTGGGGCGAGCTCTGGTCTGACAGATGAGAACAGGGAGGAGAGGACAAGAGATCATTACACTGTGCAGAGCTCCTGTCATCACAGTACCCAGAAGAGAGCAAGAGGTTCAGGGCAATCCCCACCACTCCAGCAGGAGCATCAGGCCAAAGGATGGGAAGGCAACCCCAAATACGTTATGTGGAAGATGCCCAAACAGGTGGAGTAGTCAAACACACAGCAGCTTCACCCACAATTTCTTTCCTGACATTGAAGACGCCACCTTTTCTAATGTCAGTCCACATCCCCCTCTCCTTGTTCTCCCCTCTCATGTGGGCAGGGAGCTAAGAAGTGATTTCAAGCAGTATCTAAAGTACCACAGCCAAGCAACTCTCACTGCAAACACCCCTGAAGCAGCCTGTTACTGGGGAGATGATCACTAACCTGAACCGTCTCCGACAAGTGAGCAAGCAAGGACTGGACAACAGCACTGGTACCCAGAAAGGATGCAGCAAGATGCAATCGCAGAGGGAAGCTGAACTCCAAAGCCAACAGTATGAGGTCGGCTTGGATCTGCACTGCCATACGAGTCATGCAGGTCCCAAAAGAGGATCCAGATGCCTCACGACTGCTGTTCCCTTATTTCACGCTCACCACACACGATCCTTGCTCCTAGCTGAGTTACGAGGTACTAGTGTAATTCAAGCAGAACTCACTCATGCAAAATGCTCAGGCTTTTCTACAATTGAGACTGTTTGGACCTTTTTTGGGAAGTAAAGTTTATTATGACCAGTCAGAAAGAGCCGATGAGGGATGGACTTTCCACATGAAGGTAAATAGAAGGTACAGGGTATTCAAGTGCATCCATATTCTTTTGTCAAGGAGCTGCTATTCAGCATTTAGTCTGAAAAGGCAGTGGGGGAGAGAAGAAGCTGTAACCAGAGGAGATGAACATATACCTACTGCAAGCCTGGCCTCAGAGCTGATCCATCAACTCAGCAAGGAGACATACCACTGCTATTGACAGCAACTCCAGATCATGAGAAAGCTCAAGGCATGGACGCAGAGACCCCACTCGTGGTTGTAACAGAAGGTGGTTTGTGGCTGAAGCTGCTCAAGCCTTCCCAAATCTGGGGCATGAAGGAAGGGTTATAGAGGGCAGTAACGGGGAACATGGAGGAGAAGCACAGCCTGGCAGAAGCCTCTCAGTAGCCCAAGTAAGCTGCATTCTAAAATCAGCTTTTCTGCTGCTATTTGCACTGTGCAAAAAGCCTCCATCAAACCCAGGCAGCCTAGGCAGAGAGGCAATATAATATATCCTCCAGGAAGGACCATTAGCAGGCACAGCAGCGCGGTCTGAACGACAGCCAGGAAGCCTGGACTCAGCTGCGTAGCCACCTCCAGTGACAAACCAAATGGCCAGCACCTAGATAAGCCACCAATGCTCACTTCTACAGAATGTCATGCTTGTAACCCGTCTCTTTAAACATACCACACAGCTGTAAATACCGAAGTACAGAAGAAAGCCTGAACATCCCAGCCAGTTTGACACTGCCCACGCACGGATACGGAGAACACACTAAGTGCTTTTGTGCATCCTCTGCTCCAAAACAGCTGCCAGGCAGGCTTTCAGGGGTGGACTGAACCTACCCACATCCGAATGAAGATGGACATGCAAGGATGCCCAGCACACTGGGGAACCCAAGGTAGTTCTTCCCTAAGGAAATGAATCGATGAAGCAGGACCCTTCACAACAGATGGCATTGCCTACTACCTAGTGGAACCCAACGGCACACCAAGGGCTCTTGCTCACCCCTGATGCAAGAGCCAGACACTGTTGCAGCTATCACTGCATGACATCTTCCAGCACCCTGCCCTGCCAGAACAGTTAGTGAGCAACAGACTCTGGATTGTCCAAGACCTCCAAACTTTTAGGAAGTCTCAAGTCCACACTGCACATGCTCCAGCTATTCATACTTGTTTGTTCAAGTTCCATGCAGCCATCTGCCTATAAACATCTCGCTTAACGCTCCTCAAAATCCCCCACCGAGCAGCGCCCAGGCAGCAGCTGCGCACAGATTTCCCAGCTTTGAAGCCACCCAGGAGCCCGGGGCTTGGACCAGCACTATGAGGCCAGGTGAGCCGCTGGACAGGAGCCAGAGCGGCTCTGTCTTGGAACAAATCAGGAAAAAATAAAGACAAGCAGCACTGCGCTTGCATAAACCATGCCAAACATGGTGTCTGTCATTTGCCATCAGAAGAGGGCAAGTAGGATGCAGAACAGGCACAAAAGGCATGGCAGAAACCTGGCAACCAGCTATTACAGGGGAACAGCACCGTGCAATATAATCATCTTCAGAGAAAGCAAGAAAACAAGCCTTACCTATGATTTTTTTTTTTTAAGAGAAGATTGAGAATTAAAGTTCAATTAGTACAGTAATGCCTGTCCTCCTTCTCCGAGTCTTTTTTGGCACCCCTTCCAACCACCACTGCGGTTCTGTGGCTATGACACTACATACAACCTAGGAGATGGGTTTACAATGGCTTTGCGGAGGTTTGCAGAGTTTTCAACGTGGAAACAGGCTCTCAACCTACAGTAAAGGGAGTAAGCGACCTTGTTCCCCGCATAGTGAGAGAGCTTATGGAGAGGTAGTCACCACGAAATACCCCCACCATAAAGCAACACCTCTGCACAGGCACAGCCGTACTCTGTTTGAGTGTGGCAGGTACCGGGTGACACCACCAGTATTACAAACAGGAACATATTTTTATACATGACAGACTGCAGATGCGGGATCCACATTTAGACAGAACACGTGGTCCCAGGAGACAAACAGACCTTTTATACAGCTTTCAAAGCTGTCCAGGCGGATTTCTGGATCCGCTCATCCTCAGTTACAATACCACAAAGCCAACTCAAAAAAAAAAAAAACCCCAACACACACGCGCAACAAGCAGAAATCCCAGGATGCTGTGAAGTATCAGCAGAAGAGATGTTCAGTCTGTAACTTCCCCTGCTCTTGAGTTGCTGGGCTCTTGTCGTGGGGAGAGCAGCGGAAAAATTCAGCTATAGTGGGATTCTGGCCACCAAAAGCTTCACTCACTCAGGAACGAAGCCAAGTTTTAAAATACGCACTCAGCATGTGCCCTGCGAGTACCGACACAGCAAACCGAGCCCCTGCAGCTGCGTCTGAGGGTGTTTAAGGTCAAAAGTTACAGCAATGATTTGGGGCACAGGATAGAGATATTCTGACAATTGGTGTATATCTGTTTAAGATGACGCTTTGAATTTGTGCAAGTACAGCCTGTTCCTTTAAACCTGTGACCTCATTTATTTACATTACTGCAGAAAAGCACTGCCAGAAGCAACAGCTGATGACAGTCTCATGTATTTTTCCACTAAGATAACAATTAAACTGCTCCCGTGTTATTAATGAACAGATGACTTTGTGTCAAGTTGATTCAAAGTGCAGGATGCCTCAGGGTTAAGCAAACGAGACTCTGGCCTGCAAAAAAAATAAAAAAAAAAGAAGAAAAGAGAGGCCAGGTACTGCCGGCTGCTTCTCCCACCTGGAGCTGCACCCCTTCCCCACGCAGGCAGGAGGGTTGGGGACACCCCCCTGCCATGCTGCCAGCAGTGCCCGGAGGTCCTGCTGCAGGGTGGCACGATGGTGGCAAACCACCGCTGATTTATCGCTGGCACAGGGGCTGCTCCTGTACGCAGCCGGGTATGCTGTGGGCTGCAGCACCGTGCTCATGTGAGATACGCTTACTTTTGAGCGCCATGCTTTCTTATCTTTTCTTTACATTCCCATATTCCTCCCCTTTGGCTTCAGCAGGTGGGTAGCATCACTGTCCTTATGCTGACCTCCACGTGACAGGCTTACAGAGAGCCGAAGGTGGCTGAGCTTTCTGGGAGGCAGTGGCTGGTCCCCAGCTGACAGGTCCATGGTGGGAGTGCTTTCCCACAAAAGGGGAACCAGCGAGCTCCAGCACAGAGGCACTCCAAGGGACACCACTCCCCATCTGACACTGGTTTGCTTTTAGCAACAAATCCATCACAGCTTCCTTGCTTCCACCAAGAGATAAAAAAAAAAAAAAGAGCTGTACAGGGTGAAACAGAATTCAGCCAGCATAGGTCAAATCCATTCCCAGCATGTAGGCAACCACGCAGTCCATCTCCTCGTACCACCACCCAACACAGCCATGTCTGCAGAAGTTCAGGGCTGTGCACGAAGGATTTGTATCCGAGCCCTAACCCAACCGAAGGCCCACTGCCTCATCTCCAATGCCAGCAGATGATGTGGAAAGAGTAAAAGCAGGATAAAAGCACCCAACTCCCTGCAGTATTCCCTGAGCCTCCAGCAGGAGTAGGTCTACTGGGTACCAACGAGAGCCAAACCCACCTAGAAGATCTATGGCCATCACACGTCCCCACAGCTGCTGCTGGCACCATTTTAGCCATAGCAAAGACGGTTGGTTCACTGTGCATACGAGGGATCATCCTGTTCATCCTGATTAACTGAAGGAAGGGATGCCCAAATTTCTTAAACAACACAAGACAGCCACTTTCCTTGGCCAAGTAGGGCTCCACTAGCTGTGGCAAAGAACTGCTTTCCACACCTCTTCTAAGGCAACCGAGTTCTAACCCAAGCAGGTCACCGTGGGACTGTTCCTACTCCAAGACAGATGTCCTCCTCCTCACCACAGCCGCTGCTGAAAGCTTGACGCGTTGAAAATACTGTGTTTGGCCCACACAGCGGGAAGCTGAGAGGAGAAGGGCAATTCCCTTCTGTCAGAAGGGGTGGGGACCTACCAGGCAACACTCACCCAGGTGACATCAGTTTACTCCTTTGGTTTCAAGGAAGTTGTGGTTTATTTTTTTTGTGTTTATTTTTTTTTTTTAAGTAAAAAACACTGGAGGGAGATATACATGAGGTCAAACCCACCACAGAGGGGAACCCATCCTTATGCAGTACCAAAAGTCCACAGTGACACCAGAACTGCTTTACACATTACTACTGCTGCTCTTTAAGGGAGGGGAATTTAAAAAAAAAAAAAATCTATCCTTTTACAACATAAAAATCCACATTTTCCTCAACAACCTACACTGCAATCCTATTTCCCAAAATCAAAGGCATAACTGAAGGTTTTTCTACTGGTACTAGTAAGTAGAGTCGGTCTGACCTTCTGGTCCTGTGAGTGTGTTTCTCGCTCGACCGTGAGAGGTTCAAAAGACCCACCGCAGGGTCTCCTCCCATTACCCACACAGCATTCGGCATCAGCCTTGCCGCAAGAGATCAGGGCTTTAAGCAAACATAAAAAAAAGTAAAAGTAAACATAGTTCACACAGAACAGCTTCCACCTCGATACACTCAATCTAATCTAGTCTGTCCCTCTAATCGAGCCGCCAACGGCACTTCAAAAAAAGGCAAACCCCTGTATTCCAGAAAACTTGCAAGGTCAGTTGTTGTTGGGTTTTGGTTTTTTTTTTCCCCCCATGTGGGAACTAAGCCGAGAGGTCAGTCTGTACACAGATTCTGGCCTAGAGGAGTTCCAAGCACATCCTTGACACAACTGCTTGGAGGTCCCTTTAGGAGTCAAGAGCGTGATGCCGGATAAGGAGGAAAGGTTTCCCCTCTGCATCAAGGCACGTGTGTTGGGATGTTATTTTGGATTTCACCTTGTATGACTCGCACTCCTCGCCACAGCACACCCTGCCACTGGTGCTTATGGTCCTTGCTCCCACCCACCTTCATTTTGTACTCTGACACCAGCACAGCGCAGCCGGCTGCCCTGGGGACACGTCCCAGGGAGGCAGGGGAGGTCACCTAAAGCCCCTTCCCTGCAGGGCTGTGCCAGGGATGCTGGCTCTGCCCAGCTCCACTCCCAGCTCCGCCTGCTCTCCACCACACTGTCACTGTTCTTCCTTACACTCCAATTTTTGCATCCAGGCCACCCACGCAAATCCCACATATCCCTTCCCTACCTTACCCACCAGCTTTTCCGAGATGCCACTAACTTCTGGAGTACTCACCAGCCAGTCCAGAAGCTGCTGTGACTACTTCTGGACCATATCTCTGAATTCAAGACAGTGCTTCCAGCCTGTAACTAACTGGAAATCCTCCTATACGGAATATGTGCATTGTAAAAAGCATTCACAAGAAAAGAAACCACTTAACAGCATCCTTCAAAGCATCGAGTTATCATCAGGGAACGGTCAGGAAGGTCAAAGTGGAGAAGGCCTGCTCTCGGGTTTGGTACAGGGGTTATTTATATATATAAAAATGTATGTGTATACACACACACTATATGTAATTAGGAACAAGACAAGAAACCCTTCATCCCAAACACACTCCAGTGACGATTCCACGGCGACAGACGAGGCTTGGACTTACCCTCCCTGGAGGGCATGCATTTATAGCAGAAACTCAAAATTAGACACATTACAACTTCTCATAGCAAAAGTATGCATTCCCGTGGGGATGTAGGCTAACATGAAGTCCAATTAAATAATCACTGGAAATGTCAGCGTAAGCCCTGAAGGAATACATACTTCTACTGTGAAATGCTCCCACTGGAAATCATATTAACAAAAAGGTCATCAAGAAATGCTAAAGCTATGTACAAAGGAGGCAGGGGAAGTGAGGGGGGAGGGAACAGAAACTATTTTAATGCAATAAAATACCACAAATGGTTTTACATTGACAAAGAGCTACAAGTCTGTATTCGCAGACAGAGGTAGAACAGACCAGATTTGCCCTAAACATCAGGTTTGTTCTGGTTTGGGTGTGTTTTGGTTTTTTTTTTTTTTTAACCTATCACCAATTCTCCCCCTGCCCATCACCATGCGCATCCCTCAAGCGACTGGCCCACTTGGCCTGGAGACGGCCAGTGCAGTCGCACACCCGAGCGACGCAGAGGGCTTTGGCTCAGCGCATCTGAAGAGGGAGAAGGGTCCCAGCCCCGTGCAATTAGACATCTGTAATCCTGGATGCGTAGGAGTGGACGTTTCTGTTTAATACGCATGTTTTAGAGAACGCTGACATTTTCATGGTTCAGCCATCCCTTTATTCACTTTACCCTTTTAAGGGCAACCTCTTCAGGCCCGCTTCTTTCTAACGACAGAGCGGGCTGCTTTGATTCTCTCGAGGATTAACACAGGCTCTTTTCCAGTCCAAACCACTGCTCTTCCACACCAGAAACACCAGCAGCCATTTGCATTCGTAAGAAAAGAAAACAGGGTGCTGATACACCACACTGGCATTTGGGAGTGCCGTCCATTCCTGCAAAAAAAAAAGAGTTTTAAACATCCTTTTGGCTAGAAATAATATCTCTCTCTCATTTGACACTTTCCAGCAATGTGTATCAAAACACGTGAAGAAAACCAAAAGAAAAATAAAGGGGGCTGTCTTGACATAGCCCAGTGCCACACTGCCCAGAAATAAAAACAGCAAACTACTGGAACTAGCATGGTGCAGGCCAGCCCCCAGTCTGGCACAAACGTCAGGGCCAGCCCTGCTGGCACTTAAATCCCAATCCTAATGGCCAGGGAGGCAAGGATAGACCCTAAAACCCCCAAAGGGCAAGAGAAAGTTGACTCAATTTGCATCCATACACTCCAGAGTCAAGGGAAGAAGGTGAGGGGGTGGGTAGAGAGGCATATTTACAGAATCCAGAGCTAAATAGGAATCAAACAAAGAATCTCTCAGCCAGATCAAAACTAACCCAGGTCTCCTTGTCTCCACAGGAGAGTTAACACTAGTGTTTCCCAGGAAGTATAAGCCCTGCGTGATCCCTCAGGGGTGTCATGCTGCCTTTCATGACTAACAAACACCTATGAACCCAAGATTAGCCTCGTGTTAAACCATCACATTAAGTGGTTTTGTCCCAAAAACATGCCAGCAAATTCTAAGCAGCACCAAAAGGCTTATTCTTAGTTTCCATCAACTGAACAGACAGACTCCAACTGTCTTCGCAGAGACCAAGAAGATTTAGAGCCCCTCACTGACACAGTACAGGTCAACTGCTCCAACAGCAGCTGTCAACTGAAAACATTATTGGTCAACTGCTTACCTAAGTCTTAATAGCACACTTTGGTGTAACAAATTGGAGACCACTAATCTGACTGATACGACAGAAGCTTGAAAATTACCCTCTGTTTAACCAAATCTCTAAGACATTGTTAAATATATGTATATATATAATTCATGTGTGGACAAGGAGTAACATTTGTTCATTTGCTTTAATTAGAAATGGCTCTTCTCTGTTGCAGTGAATGAAATGCTAAATAACCCAGGCATGCCATAGACTTTTCAAAGCTAGAGCATAGTAAAAGAGTTGGAACCAACATGCTCACGTCCCTTTATTTTCTTCCCCCCCAGTTTCCCCCCCCCCCCCAATTTCCTTCATTATCTTTGAAACAGAGCGATGCATACGTGCAAAGCAGCATCTAACCCCTGTGGGAGCCGTGGCTCCCCAGCCGTCCCACCCACGGAGCACACTCGTGCTCCCCCAGCAGCAGGCGATGACAGATTTACAGTCACCCCGCTGCGCTAACCCCAGACCCCTCCGATGGGGACCCCAGCCAAGGGAGCCGTGGGTGTAAGCTGAGCTAGACAAGGCTAGCGTTGCCCCAAGCAGCAGCAATCGGAGGCTCGTTCCTTCAGGACAAGAGGGATGGGGTGGCACCCAGACCTTAAGGTCCCAGTCACTCCCTGGCTCGGGTCTCTCACACACTACCAGGGACATGCTCTTAGGCACAACACCACAGGCAAGAGCCAGGAGATCACCAGTGTCAAAAACAGGGCAGAAAAAGAAAACCCAGACAGATTAAAATGACTTGTTCAAGGCTTCATAGCAAGTCTGTTGTGTGTGCTTAGCCATTCTCCTACTCTGTGACTACTGCTTACCTGGGACCAGAGCTCCCTGGGCTCTGAGACTCCCCTGCTATCTAGGTATGGAGTTATCCCTCTAGCCAGATTTCCCCCTTTCTGTGCCACACAGAAGAGACTTCTCCCACCTTCCTACTCTTCTCCCTCAGGCCCTAAAATGCTGCTGTACAGGTCCAGAACAAAGTCAGAGACTAATTTCTGGAGAGACGTGTTCCTGGGGAAACCAACTTCCTTCAGAGGAAGGAAAGATGCACCAAAACCAACCTCCAGTGGGCAAAGATGCTTCCAGACATGAGGTTGCCTGAATCATAGATATTAATTGAAGCAAAGAGTTTCCTGTACTAAAAAGTCAAAAGGTATAAAAAAAAAAAAACACCCACACACAAACCACAGCTGTGACACTGAAGCAACGACTGGCCACCCTGCACAGAAACCATGAGCACCCCCGGACTTTCCAGCTACAGAAATAACCCCACTGAGCCCCTCCTACTCACAGCAGCCCCCCGTTCTGCCTCCACACAGGGCACGTCGAGAGACACAGCCAGAACTGGTGGCTTAACCCAAAGGCACCGGTGTACACAGCAGCTTTATCACCGTAGCCCTCAATGTCCGTTGCATCAGGTCAGGTGGGAGGCAGCCACCTGAAAGACCTGCCAGGCTCCAGACAAAACCTTTAGCCTCCTCTCCACAGGAGGCTCCCTGCCAGCTCTGGCTTTTAAGGCAGGAGGGGAAGGTGACATCCATGATATCCACTGCTCCTCTTTAAGCCCCCCACTTACTAAACTCCCCTGTGATAACAAGAACCTCCAATAAAAGTTTAAATTCTACAGTACAGAGGTATTTAAAAAAAAAAAAACCCACAACAACCAACACTGAAGACAGATTCAGGTGAGTCCCTAGAAGCAAAGCTCCAGGCAAACCACTGCTCGTGACAGTTCAGGTCAGCCTTGCGATTTCTGTAGCCAACAAGCTTCCAGGCTGACCAGAGACTTCCCAAAAAGGCCAAGGATCCACACATAATCTTATCTTATGCACAAAGGGACAATGCATTAGGTCATCTTCATAGATTACCATAATCTATTTCTTTAAACGGCAAGACTTCTGTAGTCCTACAAGCCCACGCTGAGTATTTCTGAAGTATTTCCCTCTCGGCTGGCTGGTAAACATGCAAACCAGATAAACGTTAAGACTGCGTGCATGCTGCTCCTATTTATGGCATTTCTTCATTTCAGAGTTGCTCGCATAAATAAAAACTAATTATCACGTGGCTTTTCACAGAGTAAAGAAAGAGTCATAGCCTAAATACACGTGGCTGATCCCCCACTTCAAACGTATTGTAAAGCCAAGGTAACCTCACTAAACTTTCGTGCTCCTAAGCATAGTAAAAACATTGGCTGCTGCTCCGGAAGGAAAACCACGCACATACAAGTCCTAATTAATCCAGATAGGACTTTAACATGCAGACACCACTCAAACCTCAAATACAGCTACTCTTCCACCATGAGCATCCCAAAAAGCCTGTGCTTACCTTAAGGATAAATAGCTGGAAGACACACCAGCACCTCTACAGAGATTTTTCTAGTAGAGCGTCTCACCTCCATTGGGGCAAGGGTAGCACGTGGGGCATTTGGCTAATTATAACCCAATGTCCCTCTACCAGGATCATTTCAGGGAATGTCCCCCTAGACAGAGCTGGAGTCAGATTTTTTCAGTACAAGCATGAGAGATATTTGCCTAATGTAACAGTTTCTTGACTCTCAGGTTGTTTTCCGAGGGTATGAGAAGCTGGAGGGCTAAAATAAAAAACAAGGTATCTCCAACTTGTTCCTCTCTTCCCAGGGCAGCCCCAGGGCCCTCTTTCCCCCACGGATGGTCAGAACATGCCAGGCACTGGGCAAATGAGCATTCTGAACACTCAGATGCCGTCACCTGGGAGGAAATGCTACACTTGCCATTAGTGTGGATTAAGGCAAAGTTTAGAGGTACACTCCTCTGCAGAAACATTCCCTTGAAGCACACAAAGGACTCTGGTCTCCAGCCACACTACTGTCCCTGTTTATTTATATGCCAAAAGGTACAGACACACACAACCAATTTTCAAGTGTTGTGGCCAATAAGATTATCTATTCCAGTGGAGAAAGAGAGACTTAATCTCCAGCAATCAGAGCCTGAAAACCGAAGGCAAAATCTCAGCCCTACTAGAGCCAGCACAAGTTTTTTCCGGGGTGACTGATGGGGCCAGATTGCCTCTGCAGCAGAGGGAACACGCTTTAGTTTTAAATACACTGGACACTTCACACGCATTACTTAACACTTAAAAATACACATTTTCCCATTACAACTATGACCTACTCATTATTCAGTGGAGATCTCTCATGGAAATAAGTGCCAGACACGTGTTTTGTTGGTCAGCTGGA
The DNA here is from genome assembly GCF_000690775.1 of Eurypyga helias. Taxonomy (NCBI): domain Eukaryota; kingdom Metazoa; phylum Chordata; class Aves; order Eurypygiformes; family Eurypygidae; genus Eurypyga; species Eurypyga helias. The sequence goes on from NW_010268692.1 coordinate 106,988, forward strand.
TTTGACGACCATTGCATCAAGTTTTACTCTCAAATACACTTGTGCAGAGTAATCAAATTAGGGTTTAAAGCAACACCAGCACTGTTAAATTGTATCATTAATGATAATAACTAATAATGTATTTGCAAGATACCATGACCAGGTCAGGTATTCTAAAGGCAGTTGATCACAGTGATTTGACACAAACATAGGACAACACAAAACAGGTCCTTATTCCTTTTATAGGAGTCTCGGTCCCTCTGTAGTTGTTTCAACTTCCCCCATACGCGATTTCGGTGTGGTAAGAGATCTGAAGCTATTCTTAGAACGTGGCCGAAAGCATGAAGTGGTTTGCTGGCAGGTCTTACACTCCTTGCTATAATGAGAGCAAGTCACTTCATTTATTTCCCTGTTAGATGAGCAATGAGAAGACTGAAAGCCAGAGCATAAACAAGCTCCTCAGACCAGGAACAAGAACAGAGAAGCAACCAGTTGATATCACCACCAGCCAGTGCCTCCCCATCCCCCTTGCAGCAGTCCAGCCATCGGCCTACAACACACAGGGGAATGGATTATTCTCCAAAGTACGTTTTACACCTTTGCTTTTGAATCTGGTGTTTCCCTGCAGTCAAACACAGAAGCCCTTAAAGGCTAAACACAAGGCTTTGAAGACTTTAAAAATCCAAGACAAGCAGATTCAAAAGACTCCTGCTGCTGGGGCTGAAAGGCAGAGGAGGAAGGGCAGGATGAAGGCAGCACCACTAGACACCAGCCAGCGAGACGCAGGCAACTCCTCTTGTGCTAAAGGCAGTTGAAATGTGCTGGCACAGATGCTTCAATTTTTCATTTCACTTGTAGATTTAATTTATCTTGGAAAAGAGATGCTCAGCTCCAAACCTAAACCTTTCATTCTGGGTAGAATAATACTTTTCATCTGAATGCAAATGAACTTCCCATTTCCTATTTTTAGGTCCCAGTAGCAGACTCAAGCACACAAACCCCCAAGGCTCCAGGCCACCTTCTCTATGAGCCGAGTGCTCGGGGAAGGAAGAGATGCCCTTCTAGCTCAGTGTTGGGTTTGCAGGAGAGAAAGGGGCACAAGCCCCACCAAGGAGAGCCAGGGTTGCTCAGCCACCCCAGGGCTGAACCACCACACTATCCCTCCCCAGACAGGGTAACAGCTTTGACACCAGCCGCAAGGAGAAGGGATGCTGGGATCACATCACTGGTTTTTCTTCTCCTTCCCAATCATAAGCAAAAAAAAAAAAAAAATCCCCAAAAACCCAAGCATCCAGAAAGAGGGGTGCAATCCAGTAAGCATGCAACACCATGGTCTAGTATGAAGGTGTGCAGGGGGAAGCGTGACTTCTTCCTATTTTGTATACAAACAGGCTGAGCAGCATGTTCAGCCCCGACAGCTCAGGCTGCTGGAGCCTGTGTAGCAGCACTGTGAAGATTTTATTGTTTTGTTGTTTTATGCCTGTCTTGAGTGCTGTTGTGCCTTGTGAACACAGAAATAAACAAATCTTTGCTTCTGAAGAGCTTAAATCAGAATTATGCAAATGTATTATTTATGACAGAAAGTGCTCCACGTTAAAGGAAGCAGCAAAGGGAGGCATGGATAGGAAAGGAAGAACATAGATCCTAATCCGTCCCACACCTCAGCAAACGTAAACTCCCAATGCTCTCTTGTCACAGTGCTAGTTTATATATTGGTCTGCTACGTTAAAAATAAGTCAGGCCCCCTCTTTCTAAGTTGAGCCTAATAAGGCGCCCCATCCATACTTTTATCTACAGATCACAGCCTGGCCTCTGGAGACAGCAGAGTTTCTCTGCGGCTTAAAAAGACTCGGGCACCCAAAACCTAAATGGACGCAGGGCCACGTCGCTACCCCAGCCAAAGGTGTAACTCAACCCTCGGCCTGGCCGATCGGATTCGCCCCACAACGTGATACGAAAACGGCAACGGGCCGACAGGCAGCACCAAACATGGAAAAGGTGGCACCGGATCAAGGGGGACATGGACTTGGACAGCCAGGCTAGCAACCAGTGTTTGCAAACACAAGGGGATCAGATGGGCCGGCAATAAATTAGGATGGGGTTGTGGCGAGCAGGAGAAATCGCTCGAAATAATGAACAGAGGCAAAGAGGGCTCCCCAGCTATCCCCGGGTTCATTCCAATGGCCTAAGCCAGGGGGGTGCACACGCCAGCTTCCGGGCTGCTGAAGTATGATGGAAAAAACGCTATCTGACAAGCGAAACTAAATAATGAGCACCCCCAGCACCACTCCTCCGGCTCGGACACTTAACTATGCTTCCCTAAATGCTGCTTTATTGTAAGCTCCGCTCCACCCGACCCCAGTACGAGCTCCTCTCCAAAGAGGGGCAGAGGAGTTAAGGTGGAGGGGGAGCTCCTACGAGACACTTCCTCGGGCGACGTCTGCACTGCCAGCAGATCACTACATCCAAAAGGCAATGGATTTGGGCTTCTTCTGCCTTCTAGTGCACTTCCAGATGTGTTGGCAGAACAAGTCTGGGGAGGGGATTTCTGCTAAGCAGGTCTCAGAGGTAGAGGCTAACATTTCTCAGTGGCTGAAAACCCAAACCGGCCCAAGCAATCCCACAAGCACTCCGTTAAACTCAGCGCCCAGCGTTGGAAGGGGGGAGAAGGGGCTGCCCACGGGGTCCGACAGTTCGGTGCTGCCCAACTACAGCTCCATCTCACCCAGGGCCGCTTACTTCAGGTACTGAAAAACTGACAGTTTGAGGTCCAGGTGAGCTCTGGTGCTTTCAGAGAAACACAGAGGAAAGACACTTCCAGCACCCTGCTTTTCTGAGGATAGGAAGGCTGGCAGACTACAGCCACGTGTCTAGTTGCAAGGGCTGTACAACAGAACGACTACTGTCAGAAGCTCAGGACCTCAGTGGTAGCCTCACCCTCCAAAGCACCTCCTCTCCCTTTTTTTACAGATAAAGGGCCCATCATGACCCAAGAGATTCAATAAAAGCATACCGGGAACCTGTAGCAAGTGTCAAAGTAAACCCAGCATGACCACACACTCGCTGGGAACAAGAAGCAAGTTCACTGCAATTTTAAGCTTCCACAAGATACACCCACAGAGGAGTACCTCACAGAACCCTTAGCTCCTACAAAACTACGAAACTAAAGACCGGAAAGGGGACAAACTATCAGCCCAATCCATTCTCCTGCCACCTTGTGCAGGTGAGTAGTAGTAAGCTGCACAGAAAAATTAAGCAAATTAAATACATACAGTATGAGCTAAGCAAGGACTCCTTCCATGGCTTTTCAGTGCCCCAACCAGCCTCTGCCAACCATGCCTCTGCATGGCAAACACACCCAGGGGAAAGGAGATTCAATCTAGAGGGCAGCACTGGTATAAATAGGAGCTACAGAATCCAGTGAAGAAAGGGAGGTGTCCTTGGAGGCTACCTTAATTGGTGGGGCTTGTTTCCCCCAGAGCATTAAGGGATATACCAACCACCACACTGAAACAGCAGCCTTTACAGGAAAGCCATATACATACATAAGCATGCATACATGTAAACACACAACACTTTCAGATCACTTTTTGGATGAAGTCTCTCCCCTCTGTCCCCTCTGAACCCATACCACCAAAACAAGGCTTGACTGCTCCTCAAGTTTTGCCGACTGGTTGGTCTGTGATGAAACACCTCAGACCAAGTCCCCTTCCTCCTACTTTCTCATTGCCAGCACCTACAAGTTCAGTTTTATGCAGACTAAAATAAGGTGGCTAAGTAAAGGTCAGTCTGACTAGCTAAGAGAGAAGTATACCCTGCTGGACCTCTGCCCCTTGGGCTATAAATACTCAAAACAGGCACTGGGGGAAATTCTTTGTCTGCACAGACAGACACCAGGAAGCACGTTTCCTCCTCCTTCTTCTAGTTCCCACCCTCTCCGCTACTCAAGGACAACAGTCAGAGAAAAGCAAGCGTCTCCCCACTACGTTCATGGAAGTCATTGGCTTTGCCATCGGTGACTCAAGGCACACAGGTCTTCCTAGAAATAAACAAACACTTTGGGAGTTCAACCATCAGCAAAGCTGACGGCAGAACACACACAGAGCAAAGCGAACCACAAGGCTACGCGTGGGCAGAGAGGAGGGTTACCTTTTAGGACTAGGGGTTCCTTGCCTTCTCGCTTGAGAGACTCCAGCACTATGTGGAGCGGCTGGGAAGGCATTACTCTGCTTGGCTCATTGGTATTCTCATCATAAACTATGATTTCTTTGGAAAAGATCCTCTTGAAAGAGTCTTTGCCTTCCCGGCAGGAGATCAAGTCCAAGACGGTGATCTTGCCCTGCTGGAGCCTTCTCCGGCTGATCTTGTCAGAGCAGTTAATGTGAACAGCCCCTTGAATGTGGCTCTTATTATACTCCATGAACGGCCTGCAGTCAATGATGACGGGCCCTTGGTTCTGTTGGTGGCTCTTGCTGAATTTGGTCATCTTCTTCGCCAGATCGTTGGGGTAAATGATTTTGATGCTAGCGAGTTGCTTGGTGGTGCCTGAGACAGGGCTCCCCACCCCGCCCAATGGGCTCAAGCTGCCGGCGTTCTCATTGCTGTTGACCATTTGGTTGGCAGGGCAGGCGGTGGAGGCTCCGGCGTTGGCACTGCTGGTGCTCGCTTGAGTTTGGGCCTGAGCGTCCTTGTCGTACGTTGCCACAGTGCAGCAACTGGCACTGCTGCATCCACAACTCAGGGAGCGTGCAGAGCCGTTAGATGAGGGCATATACGTGAGATTAGCAGTCTTTAGGGACACGACAGCTGCGCCAAGCAGACTGGGGTGGCTCTCACCGGCAGAAGAGGCAGATTCAAGATAGCTAGAGTCTAAACAAAGGTTGAGATCCTGAGGTCTCACTGGCCTCGAAAGTGCCACTACTACCCTGTCGTCTAAAGGAGATGGAGGCATGAGGGGGCTGAGCACTAGCAAGTTAAGAAGAACTCAAGATCACCCTGCAAAAGAAAAAAAAGGGGGAGGGGGCATGGGAAGAAGAAAAAGGTGATGAAAACAGGTCATGAAACCACATAAACCCACAGATACGACAGCTCGCTTTGCTAACACCCATTACCCAGGGCTAACAACCCCTTCTGACGTTTATGAGCTAAAAAACCTTTTCCAATCCTGCAGCAAACACTTCAGCTATCTGCACACGGCATGAAGAATACACACGAGTGGCCCGGACGGCGCAGCTACACCCGGGAGGAGGCATTTGTCCACGTGCAGATGGTGCTGAGCTATTCTGAAACCCCAGGCACGCAACTGATAATGACAGAGCGGCACGTTCTCTTGTTCCCGTTGCTTTCCGCAAGGGAAGCGGCTACCGGGCTGACCCTACGACCGGGAGGAACGCGCAGGAGCTGAATGTGTCAGTTGCGATAGACAGTTTTTCCAGCAAGCTGGACTAAAATTAGCTTGTGAATTAAATTCTCCAAGGCAGTTACAAACTCGAACACATAAAGCTAAACAAAAATCACCCAAGAGAAGGCAGGAAAAGTCAGTTCTGAAGATCTTTGTGAAAAGTATGCGCGTGCCCTGCACTTCCACCCCCTCCCCGTCAGGGAGTTAACCCAGCGCCAGCGAAGCCCCCAGCTCCAGGCCCGGGAATGCTGCTGCCGGAGCAGTAGTTCCTGCTCCCAGCTTCCCGAAAGAGGGGTCCCCTCGGCCGCAGCCAAGGGCAGAGCCTGCCCAACCTTCAGCTTGCCTTTTGCCAAGAGGCAGCACGCAGCGTTAGGACCCCTCGCCCCCCCGCTTTCTACTGGGGAGGGAAAGAAAACAAGGGCAAGCCAACCTAAGCAAGCCCAGGCAGTGCCTCCCCTTCCCCAGCAACTTGGGGAGCAGCTGCGGGTCTCGCTGGAAAACGCATCCCAGCGGCAACTTCACCAACTCCACC
>NW_010268693.1:0-80567 GCF_000690775.1 Eurypyga helias
CGCTTCAGCCCCTCGTTTCCCGCCCGCACCGTCCCGCAGCCCGCCGTGGCCCTTATCAGCCTCCTCTCCTCAACTTTCTCCTCCGTTTTTGCCGTCCCGTGTTCCCCCAACCCTGCTCTGCCCCTCGCGTCCAGCCCTTCTTCCCTCACAGCCAGTTACCTCAGCGCTCTCGGCTGCCTCAGGTGCTTGTCCATCCGCTGGGGCTGGGGGGTGGCCCCTCCCCCCCCAGGCCTGCCGTGTGCTCAGGGGCATGGTGGGCCTTCGTCTTGCTGCTGTTCCGTGAGGGGAACCTGCACGCCTCTCCCCAAGACACCATAGCTGTGGGCGCCGTGAGGGTGACGCCCAAGATGGCTGCCACCGCACAGGTGGTGGGTCTGCCGCCAAAACGAGCCAGGGCTTACCACAGCCACCAGCTGCTCCGGGGTATCTGGCCACCTGCAGCTCACCTGGCCTTCACTCTGCCCCTCCCTCTGGCCACTCCCCTTCCTGGCCCTCAGCTTTCTTCTCTCTTCAGGTTTCCCACCTCAGGGCATGTTGCCCACATCTCCTCAGGACCAAATGGACTGTGGAACTAACAAATTTACTTCTTGAGCTTTGTCTTATAGTCACTCTTCTCACCTGGTGCTTCTGTCTCCTGCCCAGGGGAACTGGCTGAGAGAATCAGCCATGGAAGGAGAAGGGGTGTTAGGCTGTTAGGTCTGGCTTCAGAGGGAAAGCTTTAGGAGCAGAGATGTGGGAGGATTAGATTTGCTAGGAAGGGGAAAAGGATAGTGGAGGAGCAAGGAATGAGGTGAGGAAGAGAACCAAACCTGTGGAGTCTTCACATTCAGGAGAGAGGAGAGGGCTTCTGGAAGCACAGCACTGGTTTTCCTCTGTCTACCAGACGATCAGGCTATTGCATAGTTCAAAATACACTGGAGGAGGCTGGCGGGGGGGAGAGAGAAAGGGAAATAATTTAATATTCCCTCTCTGCAAGAACCTTGTGTTGGAGTACACAGTCTGCCTCTCGCTGCCTCCTGTAGCTGCTAATCCTTTATCAAGATACTGAGAAGGGTCACAGCCAGTGGAACGAACACAGGTTGAGAGCCTCAGTGTGTATTTTTCCAATAGCGTCCCTCTAGGCTGCTCTGACTCTCGGGGGATGACGCTCTGCTTGGTTGTATAACATGTAGTTTACTCTGTACCCTAACACTCAGGACCTGGTAATATTCTTAATATATTTTCTACAAGTGTTAAGGGATTACATGAAATACTGGGAATTGGATACACCCTCTCTATCCAAAAGGCAAATGACATCTTTGCCACCTCTCTCCAGACCACATCTCCTGGACGGTATGCAGTGACTTTTAAACCGGTGCAGATGGGTGGGAACCAGAAGAGGAGGAAGCACAAATCTGTCAGTAATCTGATAGTGTGGGAGCGTGTACCTTACAGAAGGCCACACTGCTCATTGCAGAGGCACATGGCTAGTTTTTAAACACTCTCAAATATCGAGCTAGCGAACATCACCTCCTAGATCTGACCTTAGATCTCCCTATTCAGATTTTTTTTCTGTTTAACAAAAGCATTTCTCTATCTTGCTTTGGGTTCTTGCCTGCCACATCTATATAATCTGACTATACAGAAGCAGCTGTACAGGTATTGCCGAAGTGATACAATTTGTGTGTACAGGCAAGCTCAAATATTACAAGGTCTCTGTCTTCTGAGAAATATTAAGCTGTACTGTATCAAACAACTGTTACCCGTTGGGTTTTTTGGAAAATAACTATGTAATTTTCAGGGCAATGTAATTGATTATAGTTTCCTGCACATCCATCACCATTAAAGTGACTTAAGAGACCTGTAGTCGGATACATTTCTGCAGACACTCATTGCATGGCTGAAAGTCTGCTTAGCCTGTTTTCTTCTTGAATGCATGTATGTGGAAAACAGAAATGATAAGGGATTTATTTTACATTCTTGGTAGAAACAAATCCCTAGATTTGCATATCTACTGGGAAGAAAATAATTAAAACACATCTGTCTAACTCATCCTTCATTGCAAAACATTTTTCTTATGGGCAATATTTATATCAAGCATTAGATATCACTGGTCACATTATCAGGTACAATACAGGTGAATTATCCCTTTTCTGGGTCTGATCCACCAGGAACATTTCCACCAACCTTAATTGATCGGGTAGGGCGGACAGGTAGACCTTACTGTTACACAAAACCTGAGACAGATACTCAGGAAGTTCTCTCCCCAGTGTGTTCTTGCCTCTAGCTGAGTATTTCAAGTCATCTTACTGGGAAGGATACCACACACACCTCCATGCACATTTGTTCTTAGGCAACCTGTTAGCTTTTCCTCTAGAAATACATCTTGCCTGGCATCTGGTGTGAGAAAATAGCTCTTTTTTTCTTTTTTTGCCTTTTTTTTGTTTTCTCATAGGCACTCGTACGCTCTTGTACCTTGCTGAGTCACTGTTTTTGAGGTTAATGACTAGTGTACTCAACTGGATACTCTTAGTTATTAACACCCACAGAAAGGGTACTTTTTGAACAAGTACTAACAGACCTATTATCTTCTAATCTGAGACAGATACCAAAAGCTTTCTGTTCCTAAAGAGTGAGGAGAGAAAGGTTAACACACACCAAAAGCAACAATTGCAATTTCCATATCACTCTTAGGCATTGTAGCAAAATAAAATTTGCAGCTGTAAAAACCACTGAAAGGGGTTTTCTTAGGACTAGCCCCTGGCATACCTCTCTGAAAAGGATATATTGAAATAACTTGAAAATTGGGAGGTAATTCATTGCTTGAGGAAATGGCAAGAACCTTGCTTCCAGCAAGAGTAATTTGCACTGTGTTTTGGCATTAAGCTTTAAAGATGGAATTTTTAAGACTTCAGTCCACAGAAGATGCTCAGCAGAGGCAAATGTTTCTTTCTGGGGTTAGTATCTTTTTAGGAGACGGGTAGTTGAATATAGCAGAATGTCTGCCTTGTGGATCATGGTTTTTATTTGAGGAGGAGTTTGATCTGGGGATGTTAAAAACCAAGATAAATAGGAAAAATAGTCTTTTGTACAGTGCATTTATAAGATAGCAAATAATGAGACTTGAAAATCTAATACAAAATGAAAGCCAGGGTGATTGTATGGATGGCAGAGGAATTTGAAACAGTTCCATAAAACTAAAACAATTTTACTCCAAATTGCATTGCTTATACAAATTGTATCACTTCTAAGAGAAGATTGTTTAGCTTCATAGCTAAGGGCTGGCCTAGTTGCTATAAAACATGTTTCCCTAGAAGGTGGTTGGAAACAGAAACAGTTAAGGAAGAAGGAGAACCCAAAGCACATCAAGAATGAAAAACAGAAACCCATGACCTTTCAAAAAAGAAATAGTTCAAGAATAATGATAAAGGCAGTACTAAAAGTAGTTAGCTGAAACCCAGCGGAAGACAGGTTTGCAGAACAACATCAGGAGAAAATACAGATGAGACACTCATTCCTTTCACTAACAAATAAACTAACCCAATCGGTGGAACTCACTGCCACAAGACAGCTCTGAGATCGAGAATAAGGAGAACATTGAGAGTAAGCCTAGTATGGATTGCAAAGTGCGTGAAGGAGATGTACATTTTAATGCCTCCCAACATCAAACAATTTCTAAAACAAAGCAAGAGACAAGAGACTGAGCTAGGTAGATTCTCAGCCTGATCCAATCTGCCAGCATCTGCATCCTCCTCACAGTAATGGTCAAGGCAGGCACACATCTGAATATCTCTTCTAAATCTCTTGTGTTTTATTGTTAGGAAATGAGAACAATGCTATAACCATCCTTATCTGTACCAGCAGATCATAGGGTATGAGAAAACACTGGTAGATCAGCTGGCCCAGAAATGTTAAGTTTAGGTTTTTGTAGCTGTTGGAAATCATTGTGTAATTGATAGCTGTTTCTTAAAAATAACTTAGAGTTCAGGATATCTGAGAAGTGGAAAAAAAAAAAAAAAAAAGCTGGATGGCGTCATCAGAAGTACAAGTTTTCCCAAAAAAGATAGAAAATCAATTTAATCTGTGATTCTTATTTTCCTAATTGGTTATAATAAAATTATGGAGTAAAAATATCAGTAATTTTATCAGGGGAAAAAAAGAAATCAGAGCAGAAAGGAGATAAGAAGTCCTCATCTATTGACTCAAGTGGATCTGTGCTAATTTACAGCAGCGGAAAACTTGGTCCCTGGAGAACAAGGGAGTCAGGAGCAATAAAGCTGTGCATGTTTATCATGATGGCCAGACAAACTCAAGAGTTTTTGCATCCTGCTAGTTCCTTAGGATTTGTTGATAAACACTCCAGTGGAGGGTGACTAAACCTATGCTTCTGGTTGCCCGAGATTCCTTATCCCACAGCATGAGCATCGGTGAAAACAGCAGCATTCGCAGACCCAGGGAAGTAAAGCAGATGTCAGTGGGTTTCAGGAAACTTCATTTGAAAGCATGATTCAAAATTATGTGGATAGAACTAACGCTGTATTGATTGTGAAACTGTAAAGCGTGGTGATAAATGGCAATATCAGGGTTTGTGTCATTGTGGATGGAGGAACCTGGAAGGCTTGATGCTGCAATCGCATTTTACTGAATACCTAATCTCAAATATCAAATAAATAGTGCATTAATGAAATTTGGAAACTACATTAGATTTGGAAGAATCACAAATATTCATGTGGGCAGAGGAAGAAATGTAAGGGACACCAAGAACAAGACTTACAAAAAAAGAGAGCTGTGAAAGATAACGAATTATAACTCCTGTGGAAGCAAAGCACAAACTGCAAATATTACTGCAGTTCTTCAGTTAGCATCATAAAAACCTAACTGATCTTCTAGGATGAAATTCTGACCTCAATTACATGCAAATGAGAAAACTACTAGTGACTTCAGGAAATTCAGCATTTAGCTCTCAGCTGTTTTTTGTGTTTGGTTTTTTTTTTTTTCCCCAGTTTGAGAATGGGATTTTCAAATGTGACTAAGATTTAGAAGCATATACCTGCCCTTTAGTCCCTTTGAAAATAGTTCACACAAGCATACTGCTAAATAGGTGGATACGTATCTGCCCCGAAAATCAGTCAGCTTTTATTACCAGAAAAGACCAACTGTTTATACTTCAGTGATGCTGACTTCAGACTGCGCTACCGTGTGCTATACCAAATCTGCTGGTATGTCACAGCAATCTGGTCGATTTAAATTTTTCCTTCTCTCCCACCTTCACCAAAAAGCACATGAAAGAAACACAAGAATGTGTTTTTTCCAGCATTTTAAATCAATGTTTAACAGAAACTATGTTTTAGCTCAACACAGGTTATGATATAGGAAGAACTATGTGAAATTTAATAGCCTGGGTTATCCAGGAGGTCAGACTACCTGATCCTGGTCCTTTCTGGCCTTTAACTCCACGAATAAATTAGAAACCTGATCTCTCAAAGTTTTAATTTCAGAGCAGTCTTTGTAAATGGGGGTGGAGTGGAATTCCTAATAAATTACATCCTCCTCCAACATTCATTTTTCTCCCTAAGAAAGGATTTCTTTTAAAAACAGTGTTTAGTTCCACATCTTCTAAATTACAAAGAATTTATATCTCTCTCTGTCTTACACTATACTGTATGCCAGCACAGCAATTATTAAAGCATTTTTATTGATATAACACAGCTCTCTATGAAATGTGAATTAAATTTATCATGAAAATTGATTTTTAATGACAGCTCAGGTTTACATTTTTGAAGTTCATACCTTTCCACTATTTTTTTGTTGGCAGTAGAGTAGGACAGCTACAATATCTTTATTTGTCAGAAATGGATTAGGAGATATCCTGTAGTTTACTTGCATTTATCACTGTCATTCTACTGTTGAAAACAATAAATTGTCCTTTTGAAGTTAATCTGCAAGAGCAGAATTGGACTAACAGGTCCAAATCATCACACCCAAGTACCTGAAGTTCCTAGATCTGTGCTTAAGCACTGAGAGGAGTGTCTTGATTTTTAAAGCTGTTGAATGTGCACAGCTTTCATTTTAGTTTTATAAGAACTATGGGACATCACATCCCTGGAATCAATTTGTCATGTCTGCCTCTTTTTCCCCATATATTATCTTTCCTTATTACTACAAACTGCTGGAAGTAACTCTTGGTTCGGCAGACTGAACGTGACACTGAGTACTGAAGCAGTTAACAGTGCAGGGAGTGCGGCTTTTTCATCTACCTGTTTTTTCAGCTGCTGCAGATAGAAGGGCCGAGAGAATTTTCCAGGATTACTATTTAACATATTGCATTAATATGCTTTTTCGGAAACAGTCATCTGACATGGAACATGCAGGAGCAGAGTCTGGTCTTACAGAATAACTAATCTTCTGGCCTTAAGTAGACTGAGGGCAGAAAGATGCAATGTGAAGTCAAATGCAATTATTGGCCACTCCAAACAGAATGGCGCCAACTGAGCATCAAGCATGCTTAGTGTTCAGGTAGCTTTCAGAAGGAAATTAGGTCTGTATTAGTGTAAGTTACAGCAGATAAAACCTCCAGCTTGGCAAAAATGTCACTTTTTGCTTCTCCAAAATAGCTGTACTTCTGTAAGACGTATTTGTGCAGGAGTTGGGGGGAGGCTTGGGTTGTTTTTCATTGGCTGATGGGGAAAGGATTATTGGTTGCTGTTAAAAATGATCCCAAGCAAACTTTTACAAGGTCTTCTGTGACTAATAAAACCTGAGTCTTTGAAATGTACTACAACCCAAGTTGTTGTTAAGAGATAATTCTCTTCGATCCAGATGCTTCCATCTGAAGTGCAGTGCAGAGAAGAGAAAAAGGGAGAAGAAAAATTGATGGAAAGCCCCTGAAAGCAGAGGGGGAAGAAGTCTGCAATTTCTCTCCTTTTAACGCTTTGTGCACTGGACTTGGGAAGATGCTTAAAGTTTTCTGTGCAGAGTACAGCACGGTGGGGACTGAGGAAGTCCCCTGCACAGTGTGCTTACCTGTGAAGAGATCTGGGAGCAGGATAGTCCTTTCCAGGCTGGGTAGGGTACTGACACATCAAGATTTCATCTGAAAGGTGACAGTAGATAAGGTGGGGTTATCTTCCTTGTAGTATAATCTCTGTAACAGTGAATACGTGATCATAGATGTGTGAAAGTGCCTAGGAAGAGCTTCTCTCTACATGAGTGCCCTGAGATTCAGGCAAAGGATTTTGATCATCCTCAGCAGGTTTGGTGTATTCTGTAGATGTAAAGGGTAGTAAAATCCTTCCCTCTGTGATTTGAATTGTATATTTCCAGCCATTTTTCACCTCTTCCTGCACTCAGACCCAAGGGCCTGCTCATGAGCAAAAGAGATAAGGTGTGAAGGCATTTCTCACAGTCCTACAAAATGCGGTAATGGTGCTGCTTGAAAAGTGATGTAGCTTTGCCTTCTCCATGTCTTTAGAATATTCCCTCCAGAGAGGAATGAACATATTTTCCTGGCCACCCATCTCTTGGGCATTTATTTCTATTTATTTTTATTTTTGGTCCTTTCCCCCTTCTCCCTGTGTCCCCTCGCATCTTGTCTCTGACCTCTGGACTTTGACTTCAGTCTGGAGATATGGAAGCTTCAGTCATCTCCGGAAAAGCAAGTTTGTTTGCCTGTAAACAATAAATCATGACTAGCAGCCTTGTTTTGTGGGACACCAAATCCTTCTAACAACTAGAAGTAGCTGGAAATCTAAGGCGCCTTTAAAAATCCCAACCTACATATCCAACACATTCTGCAGATGGTATACAAGCAGCCCCAGTATTTACAGAACTTCACTGTTATGTCTCACCTACCTCTTTACTTGCCCCAGTCTAAAATATCCCATCAGCACACACTGTATATATTTTCTTCTTAGAAGGCAATCCCTTTTTATCTCCCATGAATCTGAAAATACACCAAGCTCCTCAAACAAAAAATAAAAATAATAATGAGGCAGACACAAGCAGTATAAATCAATATAGCACTATTGATGTCAACGGAGCTATGCAAATATATACTAGCTGAGGATGACACATAAAATCAAGCGCTAACTTTATACAGAAAAAGATAGAAACAACAGCAGCAATATTAAATACACTTTTCAGCTATGCTCAAAACGGATTGTGGAATAAGTCATCGTTGTAATATGTAATTTGAGAGGGCTGTGAATTCTTCTGTGAGCATGTTGCTTCAGGAGACGAAGGAAAATCAAAGCACAGCCTTGCAAGGAACATTCCCCCCTGATATTAACAATAAAACTCTAACACTGCTTGGCTTTAAATAACAATTCTAACCAGTTTTTGCAGGTTGTTGTAAATTCTGCTCTGCCCCAAAGAGTCAGGGTTGCAACAGTGCTGGAACAAATGACATTGCAGGCAAGTGATTTGTGGTGGCATTGGTCAGCTCAGAATTTCACTAAAAACATCAGAATTTCAGAAATCATTTCTGCCTGCAACAAGCGTTATGGCCGTACTGCAGGCACAGTTCCCAGTGAGGCGCTGGGTGGGCTTGGATAAAGCCTCCAACGACTAAATATGAAACACACCAGTATCACTGGTGAATGTGCTACTGTCTCTAGCAAGAAGCTGTTGGGCTCACAGAATGTGGGGACAGAACGATGGATCTTTTGGTTAAGCTGCCAGTCCAGTGCCGGTTTACCAGCACAAGTTTTAACATGTGCCTGAAGCCCCTCTGTGAGCTCAAGAGCTGCTCCTAAAGCCTCCAACGACTAAATATGACACACACCAGTATCACTGGTGAATGTGCTACTGTCTCTAGCAAGAAGCTGTTGGGCTCACAGAATGTGGGGACAGAACGATGGATCTTTTGGTTAAGCTGCCAGTCCAGTGCCGGTTTACCAGCACAAGTTTTAACATGTGCCTGAAGCCCCTCTGTGAGCTCAAGAGCTGCTCCTGACACTGAGGATCCCTACTGTCAAATCTGACCACAGAAATGGTTAGTGGGTTAACAAAGCTAAGAAAAAAGGTTACTTAATGAATTAGCAGCTTAGCAATTAATGCATGTGCCTACCCTGTAAGTTCTTCATGTAGCAAACTTGTACGAGTTAAATATTCACCTAGTATTCATTTCACAGAATGGAATTATTCCCTATACACATTAACAGAGACAATTACTGAAACACCAAGATCAGATTAGCTACTGTATCCTGAAAAGAACAAAAAAGAAAAGAAATCATTGCTGCAGCAAATTGCAGAAGTGTTAAAAGGCTCAAAAGGTTGTTCAACTAGTAGACAATTTTAAGTAAAGCTAATATAACATGGACGCTTCATTATTCATTCATGAGAATAGGCTGAGTTCAGACACTGCATTTCAGTAGAGAAGATGGTCTATAATATCCTGTGCTTTGTTCATTTCCACGATCTCCATACACATCTTGTTTATGTAGCAATTCTTTTAGCACACTGAAGACCAACCCAGTGAAGGTAAAGAAGAAATCCTGACATTTCAATAGGCTTTAAATGCGGTCCTGATCACCCTCTTCCCAGTTCTGGGATGGAGCCCTGCAGAGTGCAGGAATCTCACGTTGACACACTCAGTGCTTTCCAGGCAATAGCCCCTCTTTTGTTTCACTGCATCCTTAATAAAAGCCTGGGTCCGCTTGTGAATTCAACTGCAAGATTCCATTTGCCTTTAATTTGCAGCAGGACTGTAGAGTCCAGATCAGGAGCCACATCAGGAGATCTGTGATCCGTTTTCTGGTTCCGACACATGTAGCGAATAACAGTGTGCAGATTACTCTGGTCATTCGTTCTTTGCTCAGACCGTTCATGGAAACAGGAATGTAATTAATTTCCCTGTTTGCAAAGCGCCTCGATACTGCTCACGACAGTCGTGAGACAAGGCTGCCGTGGCCTGAGGACATGCTGCCTTGGGCACTAAGTGCTACGATGAACTGAGGTTTCCAGTGTTGGCTAGGGAACTATGGCATTTTAATAGGCATCCAGATCACCAAGGCAAGTTTCAAACATCATCTTTAAGCATCACTAGCCATAGTGACTTCGGCTGTTTGCTCCAGTCATTTTCTCCTGCATATCCAGCCAGTCACTATTTCTTTGTATTCTCCCTGCCTCTTTCCAGGCAGAGACCTAGCCATAAAACTTCCAGGAGTGTAACCTTCTGTCAGATGAGGCAAAACACCAAATAATTAATTAAATAGGCAGCATCAGGGTCCACTGAAGGAAGAGTTTGGTTAGACAGAGGCTGTTTTATGATTTTACTGATCTGATGCACCTTATTTTCGTCTTCTCCTTTTCCTGTCAGAGTGTTCTTGCCATTTAAAATTTAATCTCTTGATTTGACATTTTCTCCTGTCTCCATGCCACTTGCTATAATTACAACTCTTCCGCATTCCAATCCAGCTTTTAAACACATTATTACCTACCCTTTTTTTTTTAATCCATTTTTTCCCCGACTGGAACTTGTTTGCAATTTCTCGGAAAAACATCTCCTAGTTAAAAAACAACTTTCATGGATTATTGAAGGGGGAAGGGGAAGAAAATAGGATAGGAAGGGTTATCACTTGTACAGAGCACAGTTATGTACTTGAGCTAATAGAGGAAAACAGCAAGTTTCAGCTCTGAAGGTTGATTGGATCTCTAACACCGGACAGACAGGATCATGAATCCCTCAAGATGGGTGTAATCTCTGTGTTTTTCACTTCTGCGTACTGCACAGGCAGAGGTTCCCGATTGTGACCGTTACCTTTCTAGGCTGTCCCAAAACAAATAATAGAAGCAATAACATCATAATAAATACATATGGACCATCAGAAAATGAAAAAATGGTATCACAAGGATATCAAGAGTGTATTCAACAAGAATAGGCCAGGTGCCCTTTCAGTTTAGTATTCTGACCTGGTTTTCCTAAGGAAACAAGCCCATGCAGTTGTGCTGCCTGTCTGGCTGGCTGTTGATCTGTTCATCCCTATTGTCTTTTAAACCCATGGGTACAACTCAAATTTGCCAGAGGCAGGGGTCTCAGAAACAGGTAATGAAACAGGGCAGCAGCGTCAGGGAAGGCTGTGGCATGAGCTCTGCCATTTCCAGACACTGGAGTGAGATGGATGCTGAGATCCTGGGAATACACCATGCAGAGTCAAGGCTTTCCCCTTCCCTTGGCACTGTGATAGCTCTGCAGAAACTGCTACATCCTATTTGTTATACATCAAGCAAACACTGTCCTGTTGGAGAGGCCATATTTTAGCTCTTACATTATTTCTATAGATGTTCTTTTGAAAAAGTATGCAATGACCCAGTGAGGCTTTCAAAGAGCAACCTCCCACAGCGTGGGTGGTCATACAAAACACACCGTTTTCAGACCTAACGGCCTCCAGTATTGGCAGATAAAGCACTTCACTTCTTTCACAGTAATACCATGAAAGCCTGCTGCCCTAAGTCCTACTCAGGAGCCTGCATTCCTACTGCTCCTCATTCCCCAATCCTTTCTCAATATAGTCTTTCACAGCATACTTCAGAAAATTATGACAGTGCATTGATCAAGGACCAGCTTTTGAAGGTGCCTTTCACAGAGTTGCTGTAGAGCCGTGTCCCAGCCTGTGGCAGTCCTTCCAGCTTTGTTATAAACCGATGGCTGGTACTACACATGCTGAATTTCTCTGGGAATGCCACACCAAACCAGAGCCTGGAAACGCTACACACACTTCAAGTAGTAAATACCTTTTCTGAACTTCTTAACTTAATAGGGCTTTATTATTTCAGCCAACTGTAAAATCAGAACATGACTCGCTAGCCTGACAATGTTATCTTGTCAAGATCCCAATTTGTTGTCTGTTGGAGGGTTTTTTTTCTTGTTGTTTTCTATTTGCTTTTGGTTTATCCTCAATTCTCTTTTCATTTCCCTTTGTATTGATTTTTCAATTTTCCTTTCTGCTTTTCACATTTCACACACTTAGATTTCAGTGATTTCTCTTCTTTTCTTCCTGCGTTGGTATTTAATATGTGCATTTGTCTCCAAGTTTAAACATATAGAGCCTCAGTGTCTTATCAGCTTCACAGAACTCCCACCACGAATTTTCTTCTTTTCTTTTTGCTTGGGCTGCACTAATGGTATTCTGGCAGCTGAGCATTAGAACCTCTTTCAACTAAATAAAGCAAAACAGAAAAAGTTCAGGGGTTCCTTTGATAACTCCTCTGGTCTTTAAGCAAGTTCACAGGCTGAGATTACAGCCATGTTATAGTATTGCGGAACAAATGTTGGGGTTTCAGCAAAAAAATGTATTCCCTTCTTTATTCCTAACATATTAATGGAAAGGGAAGTGCAAATGGCATGAGTGTGAGATATGACTGTCAATGGGCTGTGTATTTCCAGTGGATGCAATATTCATGGGTGCAGATCAGAAAAAGAGAGGGCGCAACTGTCTTCAGGCCTTGGGTTTAGCACAGATCAGCTGGGCAACACTGCTTACACAGGCCTTTCCACACAACACGCTACAGGCTGCTCTCCAGATGCTCTGCAAGCAACCTCGGATACAGGGACACAATTTCCATGACTGTGGATCTCTTTACCCACCCTTCTGTGCTCTGTCTTGCCCTTAGCCACCAGCATAAATTGCAGCTCAGAGGGGAGGCATCATGGCTCTGCTGTATAGTGCCCCCCAAATGGCTAAAGAGCATTTGTGGTTCTCCTCCCGTACAGCTTGTACACAGAGCCGTAGCTGGAGGGGAAAAACGTACCTCCTCCTCCTCCCAATATTGCATTTAAGGAGCTATTATAAGCTGCATGGTATGCAGTACCAACCATATAAAAACAAGGTTATGGTAAAAGCAAGTGTACATCTGTTTAACTTTACTGCCACGAGTAGTCCCGTTTGAACCTATGTGATTAATCAGAAGCAAAATTTTAAGCCTATGAATCGGTGTGGGCAGGACCAGGACATCACAATTCAGCAGGCTGAATCCCCTCAGCGCAGTGATCTCCACCAGAAGAACAACAGCGTGCACATTTGCTGAGGACGAAAGATTGTGACTTGCCAGTGTATTCTTATATTGTCGTGATTTCAGCAGCAGCAAGAGTTCTTATCCAGTCTGGTCTTCATCCTTTTATAATCATAATTTGTTGCTTTTGGATAACAGCTTAAGTTAGTCATACTGGTATTTTTAACTGAAAAAGAAGCATTGAGTTTCAATCAGTTCTTGACTTTGTAGAGTAGGATATGATCTATTCTCACCCCAAATCTTTGTTGTCCGACAGTGTGTCAGCAGCTGAAGACAAGTGGCTGTTCAGTAATCTCAGCTTTTAAATAATAATGAAAAAAGACATTAGCCTTCAGGGTTTTGAAAAGCAGTTTTAAAAGCATATAATATAATATATAGTATATGAATCACATCCTTTCACAATGAGTTGTTCAACCTAGTTTTTGCAAATCAGCCCTGTAATTTTGCTGGCTATAGACTTGATTTTAGAAAATTTGGACTTCACAGTTTTGTGAGTATGAAATCCCTCTCTATGTAATTACTGAGAAGCCTTTTCTTTTATTTTTTAAAGACTGATTTTAAAAAATGATATGAAATTAATTTACCTAGGTTGAATCTTAGAAAATTAATTCTGTATTCACAGAGTAGTTGCAAGTTAGGGGAAGATACGCTGTGTCATCATACAAATGAGAGTTAGTAGCTGTTTTAAGCACTGCATGCATCTCAGTCTACAGTGTGGAGCTGCAAAAGACATTGAAAAGACATTGAAAGATCTGCATTACAAAGATGAAGAGGACTGGGTCAACAGCATAAATTATTCGGGGTTTTTTTCCATTTTTGTTACTCAAACCCTCATAGGCAGTGTCGGATGCTGCATTTTCCCAGAAAGCTCTTTCAGAAACTTCAGACATTGCTTTCCATGTAGAGAGCTATGGTTTTCCAGGACTGATTCTCAAACAGTGAGGTGTCAATGAGGCCCCGTTTTTGTAGCTTAGCTAGACTAAGACTGTGCAATAATAAAGCTGTGACAGAGGAAATTTGTTGGCTGATTTATCATTTTTCTCCAGACTAAGAAAGATTATTCAACCCAATTCTATCTTGGAGAAAGCCCAAGAAACCTCACTAGTAAGAATATAGTAGAACAGCTCATATTAACCGTATGTGGAAGATACCAGGATGACTGCAGTGCCTCAACAGCTCACAACACTTCTGCAGAGTTTCAGTAGAGGAATTTTGTTCCTCTGAAGAGCTGGATGCTCCTGAGGAGCCAAGCTGACCTTTCCAGAGCTTAGGAGTACCATAGCAATGGAGATAAATCAAAGACCCTGCAGAGAAAATGACAACCTTGGAGCAACCAAAATTTAGGGAAAGCCAAGACTGGACTTTGATTTATGTCATTAAGAATGTTAATGTAAAAATCAAGAAACAGTGGCAATATAAGAGCCCCTAAAATAATTTCTGAGCACAGTACTCTACATTTTAGACAATCAAAATTACAATCCTGGAGAGTAAAAGATTAATTAAACTGTGACAGAAGACAGTATTTTCAAAATTGAGTGAGATGATATACTTAGAAGAGTCGCAAGCAGTAAAATGATATAAAATTCAGGAATACCTGCTCTTTCAGATTTATAGATCTGCAACCTCAAGCTCTGCACTTGCTTTACTTAATCGGCCACACAGCCTGCCTGTTGGGGAAAAAAAAAGGAATAAGGCAAAAAAGCAAGTGGTAAAGGATACTGCAGTTGGACAGGGTTGTGTTTTCTCCTCTTCTCCCTTTTTACACTCTAATCTCTCCTTCCCTCCCCCACATGTTCTGCTTCTCAGTAGTGGTTGATGAAGCCCTGTCTGGGTTTTTTTTATTACTGCTGTTTTATTAGAAGTTCAGTTCCTGCTGTGTCTGAAACATTCTGTGATGGCTGGAGAATATGTCAAATGTGACACTACATAAAATAAGAGAGTTGGGTAACTGCGATAGGAGGAGATTTACAATCTGAGCATGTAAAGCTTTGTGTTGTTGTTTTGTGTTAACGCTTAATTTCACCTCTGTGGCTGGATGCACATTTTCCTGTATTAAACTTTCACCCACCTTCTTCCTAGAAATACACTGGGAGAGCTGAGTAAGTGGATTTCCTGAGATACCCTGTTGAAAGACTAAGATGTGAGTGGTTTGGCTGAATTACTGGTGATCACAGGGAAAACCAAAAAAAATTACTGGCCCCCAGATCATGAGACTAGGTCAGATGCTGGGAGCTGTGATCACCCAGGTAAAGCACTGATCTACTGGAAAGTAACTGCAGAGACAACGCCAAGTAAGTCTAAGTAACCTTAGCTACTGGTGGCAAATTCTCCCCACGTCCCACCTGGAAGGTTTCACTCATTGAGTTAACTCGCAGCTCTCAGGGAGGCTGCCGTAACACTTCTAGTAAATCCAGAACTGATCTGTACCCCACATTTTTAAGGTTAAACAAAAAAAAAAGGCAGTTCCCTCACCCATCTTCACCTTCCATCACCCTTTAAAGAGCTGTCAAGCAGCAGGTTTATTTTTGCTGAATCCAAATTTAGGGTGTTAGGGAACAAACCAGCCAGGGAACACATTTAAGAGAAAGACTCCTTCTAATTTTTGGCACAATGCTTGAGCGAACAAGTCCCTCTCTGAAGGGTTAGATCCACCAACATCTTTTCTCCCTCTCACATTTCTCTGGGCTGAGAGTCACTTGAATAAGTTCTGTTCTGGCAATAAGGAAAATAAAACAATATTCATATTCTACATCATGTTAATAAGGCACTATCTGACTCTCTCCATTCCAGCTGTCAGAACATAGAGGAGTCTCCTTGCAGTAAAGGAGTAGGTACCTCCATCGGACTGTCATATCACAGCCACATCCTGTCTTGTTCTTCATGCTCCCCCGCCTGCGTTCACTCTCTTTCTCAGCAGACACAAGCTTTCTGGGGCAGCAAACGCTCTTTATGTTTTACATTTGCACAGTAGCAAGTACAACGCAATTCCTGCCCTTAGGCATTAGCTCAAAACAAATCTTAAAAGGAGTATTACGTATTTGCCCCTACATATGGCTTTGTGTAGAACGTGGCTCTGCACTTGGCTTGGCTGCAGCCATCTTCTCTGTGTACAAACAAGCCAGAGGGAAACGAGTCCATGGGAGCTCTAGGAGCTGGGTAAGGAGGAGGGCTGCAGGGTGGTTGCACGGAGCACTGGAAAGCTCCTTGACCTAGCATGACGTGAGGAGGAATTTTGGCACCAAGGTGAGGTTGGATCACTGGGTGATGGACACTGCTGAGCTGCGTAAGCACATGGGACCTTGCTGGGTCCAGCCAGGCACAGTGAGCACAGCTCCTGGGGAAAGCTGAGCAGGGACAGTCAGCAACCACGGCTGCCATGCTTGCCCCAGGGCAGGAGACAGTAAGAAGGCTGTCAGAGGCCACCACTTGGGTGATTTTGACAGCTGACAAATATCCTGGTGGAGAATGACCCATTCATCAAAGGCAGAATTAATTATGGATGAGATTTGAAGGAACCGTTCAGGAGTGCTGTGTTTGGTTGTTAGGTAGTGGTGGTCCGGGCTCTCAAGGTCACCACTAAAGGGGATGTTTAATGCCCAGCTGACACTCCCCTTTGATTTCAAGCTCCTTTTAAAATTCAGTTGCACACTTCCTCGCTAGCTCAGATACACCCTGGATTAGTAACACACACCACTGCTCCTCTCAGCTCCCTCTCCTTTGCTGCCTTTGAGTATTTCAACTTCTCCTTTTGCTCTTCTTATCTCAGATTTTATATCTATCTGTAGTGTTCTCTCTGTGCTGCTCTTATTTCCCCCTCTCTGTCCCTCCGTGTTATCCCTATACTCCTCTGTGCTTCGTTTAATCCTGGCTGGCCGATTATGCAAATCGCACATCTACATTTTGACAGGGCTCCTCCAGCCCTTTTCACGTGTTTATTTGAAATACAAATAATTTCCCCTTGCTTCCCCCAGTTCTTGGCTGCCTCTCAGCTCCCTCACTAGGATGCTGTGTTGAAATGTGGGGCTCAGTGGTGACCCCTCCTCCAGCCCTGTGCTGGCAGGGCAAGTGGCCTGACGCCAGGGCCGTACTGCACTGGACTGCTGGGAGAAGCACACTGACCTTTTACTGTGTTGGCTGAGAGGAGAAAAGGGTCTTCTCACCTGACCACCGGCCTCTGCTGTCAGATACAGAAGGGCGACACTTCCAAGAAGCTGAACTAGGAATATTAGCATGGGTGAAGTAACCTCCCTCCCTCTTCCACTTCAATGGATGCAGGCTTGTCGTATGTTTTTTCAGGATATTGTGGTTTTAAATCTTTTCCCCAAAGATTAGCTGCACTTGTCTACTGGTACTTCTAGGAAAAAAAATCATCCACTGTACCCTTAAAAACAAAGTTCAAGTAGGGAAATTAAATGCTAATTCTGCTATAACTTATTTAAACTCACAAGATTCTGCAATAGCATCTTCCACCTTAAGTTGCATTTATTACTACTGTACTCTTCACCAGGCATTATATTCCCCTCATCTCTATAGCATTTAAGGTTTTTCCAGTAGAGTAGCATCAGTTTCTTCTTCTGCTCACCCTCTTCCTGGAGGAGGTTTGTTTCTGTAGACTAGTGTTTTATTTGGGTAAGGCCTTATTTATCTTAATTCTAAGTACATCCTGCTCTGCATTTATATTGGAGAAGACAAGGTCAGGGAAGTATACATCTTATTTAGACTGGAAAGTGCTGAAGTCTGAGGGCTCCCAATGAGAAGTCTCCCAGCAGTAGGCATTATTCTTACTGCTCTCTCATGATGACCTTCATTAGCTCCCACGAGTTCATTACCTCATCTCTCAAGAAAGCTTCATATCTGTGACACATTACACAGTGGTAAAGTTACAGTTAAAAGTACAAAAGCCATCCTAGCTTTGCTGGACTGGGGCCAGAATGACACAAAGCAACACTGGCATCTCCAATCTTAACCTACATTCACGACACTGCCAGTAAAGAAGGACTATTGGCACATTACCTACGGATGCAGCAACGTGGCCCCAGGAGATGACCATTCCTGACAGTAACAGAGGCAAAGATGGGGAGTGAAGCAGTATCACCTACCCTATACAGAGTGGCAGAAATGATTAGCCCAGGCTTAGCAAGAAGCCTACAGGAGAGCTGGCAGCCAAGCCCAGGCACACTGAACCAGATGTCATGAGGTTTGCTGCGTGATTTACGTACATATGAATTTTTATAACAGGAATGTATTTTTCCTCTTCTTTCTCTGTCAAGCTTGAGTGAGTGTACGGTTACAAGACAAAATTGCCTTTGCTTTCCAACAGTGCTGTCACCAACTGTTTTCCATTGCTGCTCTCACACCCATTCTTCTTCGTCATTTCCAGCCCTGATACGACCCCCCATCTTTGCTCTCTCTTTTGCTTGGCCAAGACAACATGGAAAATTCGCATTGCTGAGGGTGAGGTTGGTACATCAGAGCGCTTCCTTCTCTCCCTACCACTCCCTATTTTTCTACAGCACACATTTACCATTGAACTTCTGTTTTAATCTCCCTTTTATCAATCTCCAGATAAAGCCCCGTTGGTTTTCTATCCAGCCCAGCCCCTCATTTACATTCCCGGTGCCTGCCTTTCTATACTTAGATTCAACTTCCTTCCCTGTCTTATCACACCTCTTATCTGCTACCTTCAGCTTAGCATCTTTTGTCTCTCCCTCTCCCTCATCTCTGTTCCCCCTCTCCTTTTTCTGCCCATTTTTAAGTGAACTCTTCACGCACCACTAAGCCCACTCCATCACGGCCCTGCTGTCATTTCCAGTGCCGGGCGCCGGCTGGCCTAGGCATGCCGACGGAGCAGCGGCGTACATCCCCTGCACGCACCGCTGGATAAATGGCCAGCATTAGGAATGTTCTGCGAGATGGAAGCCTGTGGCAGTGCTAATGTGCCACCACTAGTGCATCTCGCTGCAGTCGTCACATCAGTCCTGGGGGAAATTACAGCAAGATGATCTACGGCACTAGGCCTCCTGTTTTAATCCTGCCTCTTTTGCATCCTGCTGGAGAGAAGTACAGTCGCACTAGCGGCTGGAAATGCCTGGCCTTTTATCACGGTGTTGCTGTGTGGCTGCTTATTTCACCGCGTGTTTGCTCCCACCGTGTGATGACTGTTCATCGCTAAGAGAAGATGCAGGGGAGCTGGACCAGGAGGGCTGGAGGAGAAGATGATTAACGCTAATGGCCAGGCCTGGCAAGAGGAGGCTGATAATGGCTGCTTGTTGCTTTATGCTTGCAGAGCAGAGCAATAGCCGTATTAGAAAGGGAAAGGTCAGATACTGAGGGAAATAGAAGATACTTAAAGCTAAATGCCAGAACATCAGTTTAGTGAACTAAGGAAATATTTCCCTCCTTGTGTGTTATGGGCCTGCTGAATGGGGTGGCAGGGGGAGGGCGGGGGGAGAAGGGTGAGGGGTGAGCAGAGCTCCCCGCTCTGCTCCACAGCCCCAAAGTGGCAGCTACAACCAGGGGGGGAGTTACTAAACTGTTCCTTGGCATCAATCATCAGGAACACTCAGTCACGTTTAAATACAACTGGTGTAGTCATGGGTCATGTGCACAGTGGGACTTAGGGGTGAAAACCTGCCTTTTGTGGGGCTGTGACCATTTTGGCTGGAGCACCAGGGCCTTCAGAGTTAAAAGCTCAGCTGCTGCTTCCCACCTCGGGCTGTAGGGACTTGTATTCCCAGCGCAGCAGTCACGGGTCAGGCTCTGTAGTACATACATCCCAGGAGGCTGTATGTGCGTAAAGCCTGAGAAATCCTGGACACTGCTTTGAACTTAAATTATTAATACCCACCTCAAGGCTTCCTTGAGAAGACAAGCTGAAAACCACAGTCTGCATTTCACTCGGAGGATACTCCACCTTTACGTTTGTGTCAAAACAGGGGACTTTCACAAGTGCCTTTGTTGCCAGGGGCTCAAATTATGTACAGGGAACTTGGTGCTTTGGTGCATCGCAGCAAACAACAGTACATTTCTATGGATTTATTAATTGGTTTTGTATGCATTTATTTTTCTGTAGTGGTTTAAGCAAATAAAATGAAGTAACCAGAGGATTTTTACTGAGTTAATTAAAGAGAAAAGCAGTTCCAGGCAAGCATGACATTAAAGACTTGCCAAATACCTCTTTTCTGAAAATACTACCAGCCACTTTAAAGTCTGCTCCAATTCTCAGGCTCTAATGGAAAGTCCTTTCCAGACAAACTAGTTCAAGTTCCAAAACAAGCTGTCTGTCAGCAAGTTTGGAAAGGGGAGTGGGCAGGAGGAAAAGTTTTTTGGGGAACGTAGGGAAAAGAGAATATCTGAGGTAATAGCTTAAAAGTTCTGCAAGTGTCCTGCTCCGAAAGCATCTTAAATATCTTGGTTCTGAGGCTCCCAATTCCTGGGTAGCGTGGTGAACCAGAGCTTCAGCAACTTCAAAACTGAGTCTGAATTTGGTCCTAGATGTCTAAAATCTGTTTGATTTAATACTCTCGTGCTCTTTTCCCACGCTTTAAAGCTCTGTCCTGCTGTGCTGGCTTTGACAGGAAGCCCAAAGCAGTCATCAGTTTCTATAATCAAGAAATTTGCCACAAACAGCTCTTTATTAAAATCAGTAAGAGATCCAACCTGTTAATTTCTGAAGTAGCCTCCTGTATGCAGAGAGGCTCTGCCATATTGTCTGGCTCTCGAATGTGAGAAATGACACTTTGTATTGCTCATGGGGTGCTAGAAATGTATAGATGTGAAATAGATTGGGAGATCTGCCAATACAAAGTTAATGGAAGTTCTCATAATTTCCCCGACTGACATTACTGACCTGGGCTTGAAGTGAAGCCAGGTCTGGTTTCACATCATCTAACATTTCACTAAATGTTAAACGATTGAGATAGAATTTTTATTAGTTATGCCAGTATTTCATAATTTACCACAACCTCTAGATATATTTTTTTTCCTTTTACAGTCCAAGAGATGTTTATTATGGTCTTTTGAGATGCATTAAAAGGGTGTTAGTACAAATAAAGCTCCCTTCCTTATTCTCTAGGCAAGCTGCAAAAGCAATTTAATATCAGCACACTGGATACCTGGTGTGCTGCTTTAACACATAAGGATCCAACAAGTACACTCCAATGCTCTCGAGGGCAGATGTTTGATGACTTAGAGCTGCTGCAGTGGGAGAAGGTAACACAACGATGCCGAGGGGAGAGAGACCTTCGCAAAGGCAGCCCACCAACGGAGTGTTATTTTTCAAAATGTACCCACTCAACCCAATGGCACCCACAGCAGGGAAACATAAGGTAAATTAGTGACCTTTCAGGCCCAGATGTTAAGAGAGTAGAATAGCTGAGAAATCCAAGGGCTAAGGTCAAGATAAAGAGTGCTGCATAAATGCAACAGCTGTAAGACACTGAAAAGGCATCAGAGACTGTGAGCACCAGGAATGTATAAATCACTCGGAGCAATCTGCTGCAGCACGGCGTGCTGGTCTAGACAGTCTCTTTAAACTATTGCCAACACTTCCCAAAAGTGTGTGGTTAAAATTAGGCTTCCCAAGTCCACATTTAGAAATTGAAAAGCACCAAAAGTACTGAGCACCCATCAAAACATATGGGCTCACAAACCCTCTGGAAATCAGGTCACACGTTTGAGGCAGAGATTTCTCTACTAAGTTGCCCCTGAAATGTGAACTGTCCCCCCTCCACCCCCTTCAGATTCCAGCCTAAAAAAACATTTAAGAATCAATTTCTAGATTATTAAGAGCTTTGACCTCTATAGAAAACCCAGAAGCCAGAGCAGCAGAACTAATGAAGTAGGATTTCCAACATTTCCATCTGCATTTTCCAATACCTGTAAGGAGTCACTTATAACAGGGCCTGTCTCCTTTATACTCCCCTCATTTCCATAAAACTTGCATAACTTTAATGTCTTCATCATGGGCAGTTAGAGTTAGCCCTTGTTTTCAAACATCTACTTGGGTATTTGGAAGTATGCTCAAAAGGTTTTGGGATCCTGTCACTTACAGTAAAGGTTATATAAACCGCACAGTGATACAAACTGAAGGGCTTTGAGTTGTTTATGTGTCTGGAGCATCTCTAATTTATTACAGGATTTTTACGAAGTAGAACCCTTTCTAAGGCCGTGTGTATGCTTACAGAGGCTTGTCTGAATCTTGCTCTACCAATCTTTTTGTTGTTTAAGCAGTTTCTTGATTTACAAGAAGCTGATTTGTACTAATATATGCGCTATATTCTCCAATTTACTGAGAAATTTCCATGAAACATTCTAAAAGCTGAGGGGGGAAAAAACGATAAGTCACCTTTAATCAGTTGCATATAGCCAAAAAACTCCAAACCCAATAGTTAGTCACAACACCGAGATTTTTTTTGTCTTACAGATTTCCTTTGTAGCTTTCCTTGTTTACTAGCACACCAGGATCAATTCACAAAGGATGTAAGGCTTCATATCAGATGGGACATACACAAACATTATTCCACTAGATTAAGACACAAGTATCTGTAAACAACGCTGAGTATTCCCATGGCAGATGCAGTTTCTGTGACCCCAGCACCTACCTGTGCTTTCTGCAGAGAAAGGATGCAGCAGAAGGGTGCCAAGTTCAGAGAAGCAGCAACAACAACAGCAGCAATTAATTTGGGCACTAGAGAGACAGAGCGTTATTACAGAAGAGCCAGGCTCCATGCATAAATCTGACCAGCAAAAGAAATCCCATGAACCATTGGGTTTCTTCCTCCACCAGCTCTGAGTTTAGTCAGATAATTAGAGTCCTAATGCCCATTAGTTTTTTAAGGCTCTGCTCTTGTAAACACTCCTGTGTTTGTGTTTATTGTCATGGTTTCAATTGTTGCACAAAACTGTTGCTCAAAGTTCATTTACTTCATTTTTTCTTTCTTATGGAATTGTGTCCTGCGAATATGGCCTATTGAAAATTAAAATTAGGCAGTGATTAACAACTATTTCCCAAATCAAGAAGAAACAAAAAAGCCCTGAGACAACACAAAGCTGTGTGCCTTCTGACAAGTGTGCACATTCCCCAGTGCTTGTCCCATTCCAGCTTTACTGGTAAAAAGGGGAAACTCACAAACCCACTTTTTTTTCTTAGAAAGGTGTGTTTTTCCATTTAGAACAGCTTTGAGGAAAATACCCTACCACCAATCTAGAATTGTTTTTGTCAGAGCATAACAAAACATACTACTGCTCGTATGTATAAATACAAAGAGACAAACAAGACACTTAAAAAATCCTTGATTATTAATATGTGTATTTTCTAAACATCACTGGCTTCAAGACAAACTTACCTTGGAAACACACATGAAGGATCTTTACTGCTCTGACAGATGCCAAGAGCAGCTGCAGGGCCCTCTGCAGAGATCCTGGTGCTCAGCTTTCTCCTCCTCACAGGCGAAGCTCTTTAACTCCGTCATGCAGAGGGGTGCCAGGGTGCCCTGACTCCTTTGAAGAGCCTGGAGCAGAGAAAGGAAACACCAGTAATAACCCTGTTTGAAGAAAAGTTTCACAAGGGGGTTGAGTTGTGCTCGGATTGTGGAGCTGCCCAGACAGCTGAACCTTAAGGAGGTGAAGCGTTCTGCTTGCTCACTGAAGGTCAATCACGGCTGGAGTATTTGTCATGTCTCTCTCCGGCAGCTGTCAGAGTTAAAGGGAGGCAGCCAGCTACAGCGATGAGCTAATGAAGCTCATCTGGTACATTAGGTAGAAGAGGTGTAATACAGAAGATTGCATGTTCAAACCTTACTATTAACTCATGTAAAAGTTGGCCGGGTGTTCTTTCCCAAGACAGAGTGGAGGCTTGCAGCATCATCACTGGGAATAAAGATGATAAATGACAGTTGCTTTTCTCACCATGTGCATCTTTTCTTTTCTCTCCAATGCGACTCAAGTTACTCCTGAGATCCACTCACGGCAGCTACCATTCCAGGATTTTTGTCCTCGTGAATTTTATCAAGCCTCTAGAAAGCATTTGCTCTTGGATGAAAGCACACATTTCTTTGCATGCTCAGTGATTTGACATCCTTCATGTTCCTGACTGGGCTGAGGAGCCCTATGGTGATGTCAAGCCCCCATCTGAACCTGTTTGATCCTCTTGTGTGTACACCAGGCTGTAGAGCTCTTAACTGTGCATCAGGGATTGTGCAGGGACCCTTTCTGTGGTTTAGGTGAAACCACTGGAAAGAGTTCTCAGCACTGCTCTGATTCTGTGCTCTGCCACAGGTTCCCTAACTGACCATCAGCAAAGTGTCTTGGAGGGCAGAGAAATGCAGGGTTTGTTTTCAAACCCAGACCCTGCACAGAGGGCTGGTTTCCAGAGGTTCAGCTTATGTTAAAAAAGAT
The DNA here is from genome assembly GCF_000690775.1 of Eurypyga helias. Classification (NCBI taxonomy): domain Eukaryota; kingdom Metazoa; phylum Chordata; class Aves; order Eurypygiformes; family Eurypygidae; genus Eurypyga; species Eurypyga helias. The sequence goes on from NW_010268693.1 coordinate 24,388, forward strand.
CCTTAGGAGAGCTCAGCACTCAGTAATATCCATAGTGATGTGAGAGCTGGGTTGTCTGGAGAGCTCAGCATCTATGCACTGAACTCCTGTGAAACCATGGGAGTTTCTACTGGTACTTGAATCAAAGCCAAACTCCTTCTGCCATCTGTCCCTCAGTGTAGGAAAAAACTGGCCTTCATCTCTTCAAATGCAATTCTCAGCCCACTAAACTCAAGAAGACTTTTGCCTTTAGCTTTGACCTCATAGCAGGATTTCTGCCACTCTCCCTCAATGCCCACCAGTAAAACTGGGAGTGTTATACTTCTCCCTCCCTTACACCTGGTTTCTGAGCTCTCATGGGTGTGCACAGCAATGATGTCTGCTGCTCTCGGGTCTTCTGGGTGCTAAAGGAATGAAAAATGCTTTAAAATATTTAATGACAAATTTAGAGTCTTTTCTGGGGAGTCCTCAACCAGCTCGTGGGATTCATATGGCAGAATTAATTTGCCTGTAAATTAATCCACAAAAATGTTAGTAACCCTGGGGACTTATTGATACAGTATAAAGTTACAGATAACATCTTTGCCGATGTTCTGTAGTATCAATGCTGTTGTCTATCTTATTTTCTCCCTTATAATTTCTTCTCGTCGGTCTTTTACGTGGAACTAGCATTTTTGTCCTAATTAGACAATTACGCATTATGATGCACTAATTTGTTAACCTATGTTCACAAATCTTTTAATTACAGCAGTCGTCTTTGATGTGCTGTTATTATTCAGCTATGGCAGTAAACAATTCAACAGCTAACTGGAGGAACTCATTATTTTGAGAGACATTGTCACTGTTTTTCAAAGTATTTTTTCCGTAGAATGCAGACAAAGAATAACCAGAGAAGTACTCAGAGAAAGTCATTACAGACACCAAACAGCTCATTCCACCATATTGATTGTTATTATTGAAAACACAACATTTTTTCAGCATAAATAAGCTGACTTATCCTTCACACTTGTAATCCCCAAGCTTTGAAAGAGCTGGGTGATGAGAGCCTTCTCTAGAGGCAGCATGAGCAAGAGCAACAGGCACTGGATACGTAGGGCTTCACTCTGCTTCCAGGTTTCAGCGTAAGCCCTGCAGTTAGGTGGGATACAGCGCTACGGCAAAAGTTTTTGCTCATTTTTAAAGGTGGAGTAAAGACTCCACATGCCTAAATCTCTTAGCTGCCCTTAAAGAGAGTATTTTGCCCTTCTTTTGTCCCCATATGTTGCTCAAGCAAAACATAGCCAGGCGATGCCTTTTTTTTTCTTCTTCTTTCTTTTTTTTTAATTTCAATTACTGTCATTGAGCTGCCTTTAATCTTTGCCAGGATTATGTTAATATTGTCAAGCTTTTTTTTTTTCCCCCTCTGGTGCAGGGAGGCACAGCTTTGGGGATACCTGCTTGTGGTGCTCCTTCATTGTCTGGACGAGGTGTTTGCCTCCAGAAGTCCAGTGCTTTTGATGATGCTGCGTGTATCCCACCACAGCAGCATTCTTTTTTGGACATCGGCTTGGAAGTAACCTCCCTTCTGTCTTCCGTACAAGGAAGGAAGCTCGTGTCTTGCGGAGTATCCCTGCTGCCATTAAGAGAATGGTGCTGCCTGGGAGAGCCTCGCTTACAGCCCGTCGGTATCTGTCACCTGCCCTTCCATCAATACTCTGAGCAGCCCTCGGAGAGGGAGACTGTGTTGGTGCTCATGTTCGATGTGGGGCAGTCACCCTGCCCGCTGGCTGCCGCTCTCCTGCACGGCACATTTCTCTGTGAGTGGTTGCAGCCGTGAATCAGTGAGTTCTGACGTGCCCAGGCTTGAGCCTCTCAGCAGCCGTTCATCTTCCCCTTCTCCCCCTTAGGAAAAAATTCCCAGGCCTGGGAAAGACTCTCTCCCAATGTTGCTTCCCTCAGAAGAGCAGCAGCAACCACTGAGAGCTCTTACAAGACTAGGAAGGGGGAAAGGGGAGTGTAACCAGGCCATCTATTGTAATACCACAAGTCATTAGTGTTTTCAATAGCCTATTTTTGGCCCAAACAGTTTCCCATCATACCAGCCGTCACATACCCTTTCTGCTGGCAGTAGAGAGCAGTACCTGCTATTGAGAAGAAGAAAGAGAATGGCAGAAAATAGTGTTGGGTCTCCAAAGCAAAATCAGCTACCCCTCCTCATTCCTGGCAGATGTTTTCCTAACCCCTTCTTAAAGAGTTGTAATGATGGAGGTGTTATGCCCTCTCCAGAAATCTCTTCCAGTGCTGAACACTTCCTGCTCTCCGAGTGCTTTTTATAATGTGTAATCTGTGTCACCTCTGCGGCAATTTAGCGCCATTATTTGTTGCCCTACCCACTTTCCTGGAAGAGAGGAGCAGAGCAGACAAGATAAGAGTGAGAAGAAGGGAAGACATCCGCTCTGTTTCCTGGGGAGCAAGCCTGTGTCGACCTTTCTGTAGTTTGCAGCTTGTTTCATTTCCCATACATGTATTCTGGTTTCCACTCCATAAAACCCAGCAGCAATCGTGCCGTGGTGAGACGATCGGCGAGAATGCGGAGGGTTCGTTTTGTCGCAGTTCTAAAATGTCAGCTTAGGCTGCATAGTCACATTAGTACCATTAGCTTTAATATACTCGATGCCTAATCTGCCAGGGCTTCTTTATTGACAGGCTGCATCTCTATTTGAGCTTGAATAAACTCGTGCATAAAATGTTATCAGCAATGACAGCTGAAAAGAGGTCTATTGCTCTTTAAATTTTTGATGGGAGGCAAGCATTCTGTCATTTGTGATAGCATTATATGTAATCCAACATAACAACTTGATAGTCTGATATAACAACATTCCAGCTTCCCTGCTACCATTGTAAAGAGATGCTGCGTACAAGCTGCTACTACATGCAATAATATCAGCACTGACAGCTGGAAGAAGAGTCATGCTTCTCTCTTTAAATTCCTAGCAAAACCTCCTCATCTTTATTGATTTTTTTTCTTGGGGGTGGACATCATCTTTGTTTGCCCAAAATTCCTGGGGAAATCGGGCTGGCTTGGAAACTCATTACGGGATGAAGGTGCCTCATGAGATGTCTTTATTTTCACAGTGCTGTCTGCAAATCTGGTGCTGTGTGATTGTACTCTGCCCTGAATCACAGGACAGGGGCTCCTCAAAGCCTTTGCCTGCTGCACATATTTCAGCTCCATCTTCTGAGTTCTCCCGTTGCTGTTTGCTTCCCTGCCAACCTCTTGGTTCCTGCCAGTTAGGGGTTGAGTGCTGTCACCCAGAATCTCTATTTTCCTTCCTTTGTTCTCAAAACAAGAGGAGGAAGGGATAACCGCACCAGCAGCAGCCGCTTTCGGTGCACTGCCAGAAGAGGTGTGCTCTGCCTCCCTGCAGCGACACTGCCTACCTCTCCTCCGGCAAGTCCTTTTTCTCTTCATGCTGGATGCTCCCTGCATTCACATTCATCTAAGAAAAGTGTGCTGTGTAAATACATGGAGCAAATATTTTTGACCACTCTTGGTTTATTAATTGAATTGTGACTTTTTAGATTGCAATATCTTAACTGCTTGAGGTCAGGCAATTCAGAAATTAACTCCAAGTTAATTCTCACAAGAAGATCAATACACGGGATAAAAGCTATCCGTTGGATTACGAACAGTTTGTGTCCTAAAGAGATACCTACTGTGTTTTTTCTTTAAGTGGACTTGATTTTCACTCCTTCATACCTCTTCCATGCTAGTATAATTGATTTAAGTTGATGAAAATCCAGTGGAGTAATTCAGTCTAATTTAGCTGAGCTGCACCAGCATGAAACTGGTATGGCAGCGAGGACCAGTGCTAGCTGGTCACCAGCTCTGGCAGTAACACCAAGGGCCGGTTTATTTTTCCCACATTCTCCACTGCACGCTATAGCAACGTCAGTAGCAACCAAGTGACACTGAGAGTTCCCCAAAGGTATGTTCAAATGAAGAAGCACATTTTAATATTACGTTATACGTTTCTCAGCGAGCTGTCAGACAAAACACAGAGGCAGGTGGATACCAGACCCCTATATAAATAGCTGAGGTGTATGTATTTTAAGGTGTATTTGTGTAGGAGGCTGTACTTCTGGCTGGCAGGGAGCATTGTGATCACCTCACCTGACCTTTGGCAGAACAAGAATCCCCAGATTTCACCTGGGGTGTTTCACCCCTCTGTTCTCATTTTCACTTCTGTCTGCCATACCTTACTTTCTCTTTTGGCTAAATAGATACCATCCCTGCTTTCCCTCATCGTAACTACAAAATCGCAATTACAATTCCTCTTGTCCAGGAGCATCATGACTGATGTTTATGTAGCACTGCCCGTGCATCTGGTGTTTCAGAGAAACATCCGATTCAGGCTGACGCTCTGCAGAGCCGTGGCTGCGGAGCGGAGGCGGGTCGGTGGGTCAGGGGAGCACACGCAGCTGGGGAAGAGCAGCCTGCCTTTGCAAAGCAAGTTTACGGAAGAGCACCAGTACCCTCTCCAAAGCTGGGCAAGTACTGTTTCCATTTTCAGAGGGAGGAATTGAGGCAATTCCCTGCTATCAGCTACGAGTCTTCCTCCTGATGTCCATAGGGCTGACCTGGCACAAAGCCGGGGAGAGACCCGGAGCCAGCGTCCTGTTGTTGAACAGCCTGGGCTAAGACCTGCTCACTCAGTGTGCCAAGACGGAGGCTTAATCAAATTGGACATGGTATGGAGAAGTTATTCCCCGCACAGCTTCATGAAAAAAGGCCATAAGGCAACAGTGCTGTGCATATATATGTGGGACTGGAAACCTGTAGGGTGAAGAAATGTTACAAGAGTGGGTTGTCCCAGACCTCCAGACACTGGTCCTGCTGCCTTTGAAAATCAAATGTGTTTTTACTCTGATCAGTCCTCTTGTAGGAAGTGGTGGGAAGATCAGAGGTTTTTGAATTAATTGGGGATTTTCTTATTTTAAAAAAATTAGTCTAGTTACTCTGCATAAAAACAATTTTCTTTTTTATGTTGCATTCTTTTCCAGGGCTTCCTGAGGCCATTGCTGATAGGTAACTGTTAACATCTTTATATTGCTTTAACTGTAGTCTCTTGACAAACGTGTTAGGTTTAGAGTCTGGGAACACAAGTGTGTGTGATACAAAGTAAGTGCATAAGTAAGTGTCAGCAGTTAATAGAGGTAAATTAATGGTTAATCAGACCACACATGTATAATTAGTTCCAGGTTCTAGGTTGAAAGTAATAAAATACTTCTGTTCTAAAAGAAAAATTGCAGTAATTAAAGTAATCCCAACAAGCTGTAACCAAACCCCAGGCTTCTCCGTCTCTCACAAAGCCAAAGGCTAGAAGCTGTGTCCATCCGTGCTTCCCCAGGGACAGCATCAGGCTTCTTGGCTGCACAGGCAGAGCTCTCAGCTGAACTCAGCCCACTTTCCCACCCCATACCTGGGCAAAGCTTTGGGGGTTTGTCCTTTTGGAGCTCTTCTGAAAGGCTGAGATTACAGAGTAAAGGTCTGCTTTCATTTGTGGTCAGAGGTTCTGTCCATGTTTCCCTGGGTGGGAAGTTTTGGGATGCTCTAGAAAGGGCAGTGATCCCCTTCCTCTCTGGATCATCTTCCAGTGATGCACAGAGAAACCCCTTCTGTTGTTGGCTCAGCGCCACTCTCCTTGTGGGCTGAGAAGCGGGCTGTGCTCGCTGGTGCTCCATGGCTCCTGTTGGCTCTGAGCAGTAATTCTCCAAGAGCATTTGCCAAGCAGGTGTTCGGTATTGGAACTGTTCAGGCTGAGGCTGCAGAAAGTGTCTTTGTGAATCTCTGTGAGCTAAATTGCTTAACTGCAACCCAGCAAGGGTCACTACATTAAAACAATCTTTCTATTTTAAATGTCAAGAACAAGGCCTTTGCTGGAAGATCAATAGAAGCACAGGCAGAAGTATTTTCAGTTTTGCATCCTTCATTCATCATTATCTTCATTACTTGCCTTGTTTGCGAGACTGCCCTGAGCCAAGCAAAAGAGACCCAGGCTGCCATCCATCTTGTCTCTCCTCTGAGTTGCTATCTATTTGCTCTTTCCGGTGGAGTGAGGGGTGGACAGTTTTGTGCAGGGAATGAGCTTTCCAGGATAGAGAAGTGCTCTGGCTGAGAAGGGAGCCCTGGCTGGCAGAGATGGGAGTGCTGGGCAGGGGTGCAAGCCCAGGCTTGCTGGGGAAAACCAAGTGCACTAAGATACTCACTCAGGGCAGACTTTTTTACCCTACTTTGTCGTCATTGTTGCTATTAAAATGTAAAATAGGAAAGAGGAGTTGAGGAAGAAAGTCAGGAGAGATGGAGACATGCAGTGACTCCAGCCTGGAAGCTCCCTGCCAGCTAATGGGGCATGAAACACCATGCGGTTTTTGTAATGCCAAGCTCAGTAATGGATTAAGTTGGACAGCTTGTCTTCCTGCAGAAAGCAAAGTGGCAACTGTGAATTAAGGTGGGTGCACGAATGAGTTTAAAAAAGGAATCAAACCCATGTTAGGGGCAAAAAAATTAGGTTAGGAAAATGCTTAGTGGAGTGTAGCCTTACTCAGGCTTAAAAGGCTAGTGCTGTCCTCACATCATCAGAGCAAATCCACTTACTTATCACCAGCTCCAGTTATGGGGAAACTTCGTTTACAGACAGGGTGGCCGCTGCTCACCCAACGAACACTGTCTGTTCTAGTACTGACCACCTTAGGGTTTCGTGTGAGCTGAGATGGCGACACCTACTCACAATGTAACTACCTTTAACAGCAGCTAAGAGATCTGAGAGAGAGGCCAAAGGTATGTATTTAACCGTAGACAGCTTTTAATAGTTCTCAAAATGCCTTTTCAATGAGAACTTAACTCAGGAGGTCAAATAGAGTGAATACCATCATTTCATTTCTCTTAATGTGCATCAAAGGCAGGCGCCAAAAGGACAGCCATTCTGCGTTGGATGCCTTTGCATTCATGGGTTAATTCGAATGCTGGTGTTTTAGGTCTCATTTATGCCGTATTTTTTCAGTAAACACAAATCAACTCTGAAGATCTTAATTAGAGTCTTTGGAAAACCCAATATGCTATAATTCTTCCACTGAGGTCTATATGGAAAACAAGGAACATATTTCAAATGCAATGGTAACAAACAAACAAGTGTGCGTAGCCCCAGTATACAGACCTAGTATATACACACACACACTTCCCTAATATGCTTGCTTAGACTTTACAATCTGTTTATTAATTCGTGAATAGACTTGATATGCCCTCTGGAAAAAATACTAAAATAATATCTCTCAATTGCCTTCACTGTTAGCATGCCTCTAATTAACTAATGTACACCTCCACTTGCTATTAAACAGTTTCATGATTCTTAACACCAGTGTTGTTAGGTGCCAGCTATAAAAATTTTTAACAGCTCTCCTGTTACCACTTTCTCCTAAGTACATGAAAGTGGCTTTACATATTTGACCTTTCCCTTCCCAGCTCCCACATATTTAACCCTTCTTTCCCACTGCAGCAAGAAGCTGACGCATTGAATATCGCGCCGGTGAAGAAGCAATATCCCCGATGCGCGGCACAGGGCTAGTTTCCACTGGCATGGCTCTGAGGACAGAGTCCTTGAGTGCTTCCCCTGCGACTGCAAGGGACTGTTTGAGGAGCAAATTCTGATTTTGCGAGTAAGGCTCTGACCCATAGCAAAGGCCTCAAGGGATGCTATGGCAGCGTCTTTCATGGATCAGCTTGCGTGAGGAGGCAGAAGCTGTCAGCCTGGCACTAAAATATCCATACGCCTTTAACTCCACATACAACTGAAACCCTTTAGCCAGTCCACAGCCCAACACCCAGTAATCACCAGGAAGGCAAGAGCAAATCCATGGGATTATTTTCCTTTTTCAAGGTAAGCAGGATAATGTACTCAGCTGGGGTTCAGCCAGGAGACTGACAAATCTGGGGATGAGCCACACCCAGCAATTAAGGAGACCATCAGAAGTCAGACAGGATCAGTCCGTGGATCACTAATGCTAAGTGACCCTCTGGCCCAGTGCTGATTCGATGGCTAAAAAAATAATGCCTGGGAGGGAAAGATGCCATGTCTTGAACAAGTCCTCCTGGGCACCAGTCTTGTAACTGGAGGGCAGACAACCAAGCAGCGCCAAGGTTGCCCGTGTCCGTCCCTTTTTCCAAGGGCAGCAAGGACAGACGCCCTCCATCTCCGGGCAGCTGCACCAGCAGAGCTTTTCGCCTGTGCTCTTACTGGTCCCAGTAGTCTCTGCTCCTCAAAGGCGTTACCTTTCAGACACTGAAAGGAAGGCGCATGCCAGCACACCTGGAGACACCCATGCGCTCGGAAACCCTGGTCATGTGCACTGGGAGGCAGTTGCTGACATTGCAGTCCTGTCCTGGAGATGCCACCTGAATAAAATAATGGGGTTTGGGGGCAGCAATGTTTCTCCAGTGGCACTCCCAACAGCTGCCACAGCACAGCTCCCAACAGCTGCCACATCACAGCTTCTGTACCATGCACCCAGAGTCTTTTATTGGAACTATTATTAGTTGAAGAAAAAAAGAAAACCAGATCTATGTCCTGGCCAAACAGAAAGCAGAGACAGATAAGCCATTCCTTCTGGCACCTCTGATGCCACGTACATACAGAATGCCGTTAGCAATTTTGGTCTGGATCATTCATAAACCATACAAAAGTCTGCACTCTAAATCCCGCACTGGGTGACCCAAATGAACAGGTCAGTTCAAAGACCTGTTCCATGAGGTGTGCTAAATGCTTTGCTCTGGATCCTGCCTGCGAGTGTGCTGAGAGATGCTGAGAGCAGGAGCAGCAAGGGGAAGATGCAGCTTGGGCCCTTCTCGTTGTATGCCCCAGGCATCAGCCCTCCTCGGCCAGACACTACACATCTGCAGCAGCTAATGGACCACTGAATGTGTCTTACCTGTCTGAGAAATCCTTTGTAACATCCTGTGGCCGGGAGCTTCACAGCTTAACAATGAGAGTGTGAAAAAGCACCTTCTTCTGTTTTCAGAAGTGACAGTCTGGCAAGAGCTGAAAGCACTTGAAATTAGATCCTCAAAGCCTTTTGCCAGCAAACTAGCATCCATCTACCCCAGTGAGCAGTCCCAGGCTCTCTGCTCAAAAGATGAAAACGGCTCACAGCAGCTCCGTGCAAAACCAGTTGTCCTGGGCGTTATCAAGCCATGCCATACAGCATGTGCACTGGGTCATCCCTCAGCCCTATGGGCCTGACGGGACAAGGGGCAATGGCTTTACACTGAAAGAGGGTGGATTTTAATTAGACAGAAGGAAGAAATTCTTCCCGGAGAGGGGGGGGAGGCACTGGGACAGGTTGCCCAGAGAAGCTGTGGATGCCCCATCCCTGGAAGTGTCCAAGGCCAGGCTGGATGAGGCTTGGAGCAACCTGGTCTAGGGGAGGGTGTCCCTGCCCATGAAACTAGGTTATCTTTAGGGTCCCTTCCAACCCAAACCATTGTATGAGTGTCTTTGTGGCCTTAAGCCAATTTTCCCTGCATGGTTTTCACTTCCTAAAATAAGGGGAGGTTGGTGTCACAGCACCTGGTATGACACTGGACGAGTATTTTGCCTGCTGGCCTCATGCAGGAGGGCTCAGCCATGAGGGAGGACCCTGTTCTGGTACAGCCCTCTCTGTACTGCCTACCAGAGCAGGTCCCTGGAGCAAATTATCCTCTGAACTCCACACAGGTTTGTCACAATAACAGAGCTTGTGTCTCCAGAGGAGAGCCAACACATGGGCAGTGACATACAGATGATAAAGGGACTCACAGTGCTAAGCAAAAGAGGGTGCAAAAATAGTCAGCAGCACAGACTCACCCAGATGTGTCCATCATGATTCCTCAGTGGTGTGCTCAGGTAGGTTATCAGGAATGACTGGTTTTGCTCATCCCTAATACATCAGCTGCATATTGCACGCAGGTGGCTAGGAGGTGCCCTCTGGGGAGTGCCTGGGTGTGGAGGGGTTTCGAACCAAGCGAACGTGCTGATGGGGGCCCTCCAGGATGCTCTGGCCTGAGACCAAGTCTCTGGACTAAGAGAAGATGAGCGTGATGTGCTGCATCCTAAACCAGGGCCTGGTCTGTGCAGGGCTCAGCCCCGTGCTGAGCAGTTCCACACTGCAGCCTCCTCTGCTCCAGCATCAAAATCGCATCAGCTGCGCCGTGCGGTGAAACAAGCTGAGCTTATCCTAGGCCAAGCAGAGCAGAAAGGCAGCTCTGAGCTGAAGAGCGTAAGAATTGTATGAGGAACATATCTGCAGGGCACAGAAGGGCTGGATTAGGGTATTTATGGTTCTCCAAGGCTAATTTCACAAGCAGAGCCAGCCAACCAGAAAGAGCCTTTAAAGCACCGTGTAACCCCAAAAGGCCCAAAGCAATTAAAAACCGGATGGAGGGCACACAGTCGTCGTTCGGATGGGAAAAGGAGACTGCCACTTCGAAACAGAAGCACAGAGAAGCCAGGCCAGGCTGGAGGTGTCCCTCAGCCCTGCCTGGGCTGGTGTTTCAGACCCCACTGGGTGTCTGCAGAGACACCCCATGTATGCACCTCGCTGGTGGCAGAAGCAGAGCTCACCAGCTTCATCTGCCATGCAACCGCCTCATCTTTTTTCACGAGTAACTTGCTCCCAACTCGAGATGGTGCCGTAGATCTGTGTCCTGCTCACTAACAGCTGCCCCACGTACCACGTCCGACTCAGGCATGCCCAGCTCCTGCCACGTTTGCCTTCCATGGCGAGTGAGTTCTTGCCGGGGTTTGTGCTGTGTTTTTAATTACAGTCTTTGATATCAAATGCTCCTGCATATCTAATAGAGCAGCATTTCGCTCCCACCCCCTTCCAGCCTTTCGTGATAACAGAGGCCAAACCACAATGGGGGAAATTTTTTGTTCCATATCTTTACGGTGCTTCTTCCAGTAGCACATAAAACAAATTAGCCACTTAGGCCATTATTAGGCACTTATGGCCTTTTGATGTTTATGATTTATAACAGCAATTTGCACTTATGTAGCGCGTTTCAGCTGAGGCTAATACAGCAACGATAGTGCTTTGCATTTCAGTCGCGTCTTCCCTCTCCAGCTCTCGCAGAGCTTTGTAAGGCCATACTGGGTCCAGCAGCAAGGAGCTTCTCTGGGGTGCCAGGAGTCCTGTGCTGCCGGGCATCTGTCCACATCCCCCACACCAGCACTCGAGCTCAGACCTGGCCCAGCTGACTGGGTGCTACGGCCCTGTTAGAAGAATACACTGAAAAACAGGTTCTGCTGCCCAAAAGATCTGCATCAGGGAGCTTGGTTATCTCGCTGCCTGTTAGACACAGCAGAGTCTGCCTGCCCTTTAGCATTGTTTTTAGATGTTCTCCCAAGAGAAATAAATTATATTTATGAATAACAAGCTTATTTTTTCCTGTGAGCATTGCTCCAGACCCAGGCTGGGCTGGTGAACCCCATCCTTATGGCTGGGGGCTGCATGAGCCAGCGCAGAGCCAGCAGCTAAAAGGAGACAACTCCTCCCCTTCATGTGGCACTTGTTATGTTCCTGGTTTTTAGGTCCCCCAGCCCCAGGACATCTCAACATGCAGGAGCCTCGTTGTATCTGTGGGCACTGTTGAGCCCACACACAAAAGAAAACAAACTGTCCTGGCTTATCCAGAGACAGAAACCCAAAGTCTAGTGAAATACAGCAGGACTTCTTGGCTCTGGGCATAGTTTATAACCTAGAGCAAGCTGAGCACTGCAGTACAGAGAGACCCCAAAACCACTTACCTACAGTGCTTCCTCTCTGTGGATTTACAGGTGACTTGGAAAGAGTTATCCACCTATCTTAGGATCTTATTTTCTCCCTCATTTTTGGCAACTTGCTACAGCTTATTTTAGCTCAGAGGGGAGACCCAGGAATGGGTGTCCCCAGGTGGGGCACAGGGATGTGGATCTGTGCTGTCTGCTCTGGGCTTGGCTGCTTTCCCCCGCAGGGGGATGATTTGTTGAGGCCTCGGTTCCCCGAGCTGAGCAATGAGTACGTCCTTGCTTTTCTTTACAAGGATGTCCTCGCAGGTCTCATAGCTTCTTCATGGAGTTTTAAGTATGAGATTTTATCTGAAGGGCAAAGACAGCTGGAATTTGCTGCAGAGGACGAAAGAGGGGAGAGCAGATCTGGGGTGGAGGGTGCTAGAGCTGGGGCTGTTCCTGCTGCTTTTCCCGCATGAGATGTGGGGTGTGAGTTCCTCCACAAACCACGGAGAAATATCTCAATACTCTCCCTGACATGCAGCTGCCCCTCTTCTACCTCCTGGTCACCCCCTTGGCTGCCCTCCCTCCTTGCATGGGCACAGGGAGATGCTCAGAGGCAAGAGAAATAAAGGTGCTCTGAGCCAGTTTGCTAGGATGCAGGTCTGATGAAAACTGCTTATGATGCAAACTCATTATCTGTGAACATGCCCTATTTCTCAGGGATGTTTTAGAAAATTAAACATGCTGTCAACTCAAAAGTTTACCTGTATGCAAATCAAAATGTCAACATCTGGCAGGGGGACTCATGGATTTTTTTCAGCCCGTCAGTAGCAAGGGGCTGCCTTCTATATTTTGTTTTTTCCCATACACTCATCATCATACGCATGCTAAGCACATCCTGAAGTAATTTTCCTAGTAAAGGCAAGTGTAGAAAGCTAAGTGTTAAATGCTCTTTCAAAGCCACCAGGAATATCACTGTTTACTTGTTTTCCGGTCTGTAACAGATGCTGGCATTCAACATTCAGAGTGCCTCCGGAAAAAAGAAAAAAAATGAAGATTGCCATGACAAGGTTAGCAAATGACAATTATTTGTCAGTAAATCTTTTTCTCCCTCTCAGTGAAGCTGCTCTTTACGAATGAGCGACTGCCGCCTCCGCGCACACTGAAGATGATGCCTGCACTGAGGATGCCTCGGCACGGCGCGATGGGCACAGCTCGCTCAGTGCCACACGTTATCAAGCAGCTTTGCAACGCGAGGTGTGGCCGTCAGAGCCAATCCACTCCGACAGCCTTTGACGTCCTTTAAAATACAGTTAGGAGAAAATCGGTAGCAGCTGCTGCGACTGTGTGGGATAAATCCTCCACTCACTGGCAAAAATCACTCAAACAATGTAATTCTCACATCAGCCTAACTCTGATGAGCTTAAGGCAGATTTAAGAGCTATCTAAGAATATACATATTCACCCAAACACACATGTACGTCCACACAGAGGATCCAGTGCTAAGCTCTGCAAGCGAGAAGCGCTTGTGTGGTACCAGCACAACTTTCTGGTGGCTGATCCTGAGCGGAAGTGACAAAGACATCCCAAGACATCCCCAAGGGCTTGCTGCTTTCACCTCCAGACCTGCGCAATCCTCCCACAGCAGCCCTGGTCTCCGACCTTCTCCCCGTCCCCCATTTGCAGTCTGGGAATTTAAAATGCAAAACTGTGATGCTGTACGCCTGCCATAAAGAGGGCCTTGGCCATCGTACAGCTGTTTTCCTATCTCGTATTAATCCCCACACAGCTCTTGCCTCTGTATTTCTTCTTGGGACAGCCCTGCTGCTGGCACTCTGAGCTCTCGGTGATGCTACAAGCCCTTCCCACACATCGTACGATAAATGTATTCAAACCGATGGGAAACGCGAGAGAAAGCAGCTCTTCTGCGATGCCTGGCAATGTGCGACTAGCTTGAAGCACCCTGCGTATAAATATAAAGCAATGGACGTGCACATAAACAAAATCTACTGCATCTTCTGCTTTTTGGAGTCAAGCTCTATGCTGGAAAAACATTGCCTCTTCATTAAGTTTTATCTTTTGCAATCAATTTATTGGGCCAACCAAGGAGCTTTAGAAAAAAGACTCAAGTTCTGCTCTCAGAGCTGGCAAACCTTCCCCACTGCTCAAACACCACGTTTCTGAGTAAGCCTGGGAAAACGCAATCTCAGTGGGACCCAGCAGAGCCCAAGTGCTCCCTCCTCTCCCCAGCACGTCCCAAGCCTTACCATGGAGTGCCAGTCACAGTCCTGTCACCGCTGCGGGGGACAGGAAAATGCCAGCCCCAACAGTGTCCCCATGCTGTATGTCAGCAGAGGGTTTAGGGCAGAAGCACTGCGACTCCCGACGAAGTGAAAGCAATACTACAAAGGCACCAGGTTTATAGGCTAGTGTTTTGGTAGTGGAAAGTGTATTTTTTCCCCTCGTGGCTATAAATCTATAGGTTACATTCTTTTCACTGCCACGAGGAAAATGTTCTTTTATGAAAAACTGGAAGAGTGGAGCGAGAGAGCTGATGAGTGATATTACCCTTAAAGGAGGCTGGGAGACATCAGTGCAGTCAGGAAGCCTTTAGGCTAGATTCAGAATTGATTCTGCTTTTTTTCAGACACAAAAATACTCTAAATACTGGCTGACTGGCTTCGTTCACTGGGAACGCGCTCATCTCATGAGGCGAAACGAAGTGGTTTGCTGGGGAGCAGAGGGTGTTTTGGTGTGTTGCAGCCTCAGCTGCGGGTGTTCAGCCTGGTCTCCAGATGCTGGGTGTCAGCCCCGGACATCACAACATCATGGGACTGCACAGTCCCTGTGGTGACTTCTGTCAGGGCACACTTTTGTCTGGTTTAGACCAGAAGAAGGCAGGAGTTGACTGGCCCAGCGGTTCCTGTGGCTTTGCCAGCTTTGATGGTTATTACCAATAATGTATCATCCTTCATCTGCTCTCAGAAGCTCCACGGAAGAGCCAGTGTAAGTTGTACCAACAGCTTCCCAACCGGACGACCAGAAATGTGCTGCCTGTGTCACTCAGGGCTTGGGCTGAGACAGAAATTTATTCCCTAGTTCAGAGGTCACGAGGAAGCTGTCTCCCCAGCACTGGAAAAACATGGCTGAGGTCACCTTCCTCATCACTCACAACCTTTTTCTTCCCCATACACAAAGGTTTGGATGAGATTGGTAAGATTTGTTGCTTTTTTTTCCAAGCCGACAAGAATGCCGGAGGGGAACTTTTTACAGGGGCAGGTAGTGATAGGACAAGGGGTAACAGGTTTAAATTGAAAGAGGGGAGCTTTCGATTGCATATCCGGAAGAAGTTCTTTCTGCAGAGGGTGGGGAGGCACTGGGACAGGTTGCCCAGAGAAGCTGTGGATGCCCCATCCCTGGAAGTGTCCAAGGCCAGGCTGGACGAGGCTTTGAATGACCTGGTCTAGTGGCGGGTGTCCCTGCCCATGGCAGGGGGGGTGGAACTAGGTGATCCGTTCCAACCCAAACCGTTCTAGGATTCTGTGAAATTCCTTCTCCCAGCAGCATGCAAGTCCCCACGCTGTGCTGATCTAGGTCCTGACTAATTCCCCCTGATGGATGTGGTCAAAAGGCAAGCTCCAGACTAACCCACTGAACTTGCAGGCAGGTTTCAAGCTATCTACTATAATAGCTTTGGCAGCGAAAGCTGGCCCAGGGGGCCACAGAAGAAGCCAAGAAAGGATGATACCCACTGCCAAAGAAATACATCACCGCACACAAAGTCTCGCTGCCAGATGCACCTTGGGCTGTCCACAGCCAGAAGCCAGAGAGCTGGCCCCGTTGCCACAGAGCTGCTGAAAATATTACAAATCCAGATAGATGAGGAGGAGGATCAGCCGCCTGAGCCACAAGAGAGGGCATTGTGGAGCTGGCAGGGAGCGCGGGCGCGCGTGCCAGACTCCTTTGTCACTCTGCTGCTGTTCAGGGGAGGGAGAGAAGTTGACAAAGGCTCATCGAGGAAAGAATAATCTCTCTGTGTGCGAAATGAAGTTTGCAGTTGTGCTGGGCTAATGGGATTCAAATGCAACTTGTTGTACCAGCACTCAGAATAGAAAGCATTGCAGGGAAGGATTCTTAAAATACTTCATTGGAGATATTGTGGCCATCTCACTCTGAGGAGAGATGGAAGGAAAGGGTGGCTCAAGGAGGAGGGCAGGAAAAACAGAAAACAACATAAGGGAGTTTTATCATTCATAAATTGCATCTGGGAATAAAGTGTCTTGCAAAAGAAAGGCAGTTACTCTGAAACCCATCATTCTGCGTTGCATCAGGGTTAAAACTGCAATCTTAAAAGTTTACCTGTCTCCTAGTAATCAGGCTGGGACACAGCTGGGAACACCTTACACTTAGACTTACTCTCCAAATCACTCCGACCATTTACTTTTCCATGTATATACCATAATGCTTTTAAACACAACCATAAACGTGCAAATCTTGGGACTGCGTAGGTATCAGAAGAATTGTGATTCATTTTCTATTTAGCTTCAAGCAAGGAGAGACTCTGCCATGGAGCTTAGTACAGTTGGGTTCCCTTCTAGATTTATAATCCTGACTTTGCTTTATGCTCAGGATAAACGAGATACTATTTAGTCTCGTAGCAACCCTAGTGTTCAAGGCTTCCAATTCAGCAAAGCACTTAAGCATATGCTTAGCATCAGGACTACCACATCAAGCACACGCTTACGTTGCCTTGACTTAACGGAGATTAGCGCATGTGCTGATAACTGGAAAGATACGAAGGAGATTTACGCAGTTGCCTGGTTGTGAACTTATGTCAACAGACTCTGCGGAGCAGCAAACAGAATTGACCACGTGCTTCAAATTAAGCATGTGCTCAAGTTACTGGCTGAAATCAAGGCCTTATTTTGTTATTACAGGATGCATTACCTTAAGGCAAGATCCTCAAAGAGCAGGACTCTAGCACCAAGCCCAGCAGGGACTCAAGGGGAGCAGGGTCAGGGTACTGGCTCCAACCAGAGGATGCTGAATACAAAAACTCTGCAGGAAGTTCTGCTATTCAACACGTATAATCCCTCTTGGAAAAACCTCCTGTCTCTAGAACTATTCTAGAAGCTGATTCAGACCATCTTCTCCCCTTTCCAAAGCTCCAGCCTGGTTTACTCTGCATTTTCCTCTCTATAAGCTGTCTAACGTCTTAGATAATTAATACATGATAGCTTCTAAGAGGCTCATCTTGTAATAACTTTTACCGCAGGCATAAAATTCACATTTAAACATATTCAGACAGTGCCATAAAGACATCAGACTTCCTTGCCCGAGTTGGCCAAGTGGGAGAGTTAGCTGCATGCACCAGCTTCCCCAAGTCTCTCTCTCTGAGCTATTTTTTGTGTTGCATTTTTATGCTTATGGATGGCTTCAAGTAGAGGTATCAAATACCAGAGCACCGCTTTCTGGCATTCTGCACCATTTGATTTAGAAATAAGCTGTTACATGAGCCATAAACTGCACGAAGCCTGGTGACCCCTCACCCTCTCCTGTGGGGACTCTTTGAAGTTTAATAAAAGTGGAAGTTGGCAGCCTTTCCCTTGCTGAGCAAGTTAATGCCACCTCACTTCTCTGCCTGTCTACTTATTTTCATGATGTAGGAAACTAATATGTGTGAGCATCCCCCTCTCTGTCAAATTTATTTGAAATTGGCCAAGAGTTCTTGAGGCAGATGGACACAGCGTGTGGTATTCCAAGGCCAGTTTTCTCAAGGAATTGGGCTAACAGATCAGCCGAGGATGTCACTGATTGGGAGTTAGGCAGGTAGCTGGGTGGAAGACAGCCCCTGTTGGAGAAGCAGAGGTGGCTTGGCTTGCTGGAGCAGCAGTGAAAGCTGGCTGGTGCTGGTGGGAAGGAGCAGGGTCCTGAGGGCACACCTGGAGCGAGCTGGAAAGCCTCTTGGGAAGTTTAAGGCCCTGAGCTTGTGTGAGCAATAGATGATGAAGATACAGGAAAGCAAGAAGAACCTGCTAACCCAGAGGTTTCATTCTCTGGAGTTTGAAGCCTTCACCAGGTGCCAGGGAGGAGCTGGGGGCCAGAAAGCCATGGTGGGATCCTGGTGGGGTTTTCCCATTCCAGTCTCACCATGGACATGCACATTCATTGCTGGATCCTCTGAGATGGCAGCGATGTAAAAATCCAATGGTATTGACTAGAGCAATGCAGGAAATACAGTGTCTCAGTCCACCAGAGACCCAATCAATTGGCTAATTACTTCATACGAGGTTTACACGAGGCAGTCTGACGGTCACAGACCATCAGACTCGCAGCCTATCTGCTGCCAGGCTGAGAATTTCACGTTTTCATGCAGGGAACATACGTTCTCTCACGTCACTGCCTGGGTGAATTTGCTGGTTGCCTCTCTCTGTCTACCTCAGTGGGCAATCTCACTGAATCTGTTCTTATTGATTTAGGAAAAGGCTTTGATTCTGCAAACCACAAACTCTTACTCATGAAACTATGACAACTTGGTATTAGCTGCAAATCAATGAACTTTTTAAATGCAGTCTAGGCAACAAAACTCACTTACTGCTAAACCCTGATAAGCCCAGTGCTGGGACAAGTCAAACCTTTATCTTAACTGCCATGTGATCTTTTCCAGTTTGATAGTTCCATTTACTGTATTGATAAGGATTATAACCTGTCTGCAATGAGATTTTACCCTCCCTGGAAGCACTTGTACAGCAGATGATACTGAAAAGGAAATTTTTTTTAAATTCTCTCTCCATACCAAGTATTCTCCAACACATTATTCTTCTTCACCGTGTTCTTTCCAACCCCCTTCTGCATCCCTGCTGCTCTCAGGGACAAAAGAGAAACCATGGGCACACAAGAGGAGATTTATGCAATGTGACAGAGCTGCGGCTGGGACAGGACTCACGCTGGCAACTGCTACATGAGTGGGGACCACGAGTTGTAATCGCCTACCTGCAAACGTTGGCCTCGGCACGCGCGTGGTCCCTTTCCTCCTGGGGTTCCTTATCCACCCTTCCCATCGGCGGGTGGGAATCATCCATCAGGACAGCATTGCTGTGTGTGGACGGTAACAGGTAGCTTGGAATCATCGGGCTAAAAAGCAAAAGGTTTTTCGCTGGAGTGATCCATAACAAACTCTCTGAATCTTTTTTTCCACCCACCTGCAGGTGCTAGGTTTGTCCAACAAAAGCCCAGTTGGGGTCCTCCCTCCTTGGCACCTTTTGGTAGTATCTAGCCCCCAATTCCCTATGAAGGTGATAGGAATTAGATACTGTCACGGTTTAACCCCAGTGAACAACTAAGCACCCCACAGCCCCTTGCTCACCTTCCCCTGTGCATGGGGGAGAGAATCAGAAGAAAAGGTAAGAAAACTCATAGGTTAAGATAAGAACTGTTTAATAACTGAAAATTAATTAAGTAAAATAGCGGTACTACTACTACCATTCAATGAAAATACTACTAATACTACTACTATTACTGAGAATAATATCTGAGATATTTTTATTCATTATTACTGAGAATACTGAAAAGGAAAAGTGCAATGGAAAAAAAGAAGTGATACAACTGCTCATCAGTCCCCAAAAAGAATGAGAGAGAGAGAATTAGGACATTAGTGCATTGCCAATGTTCTTCTCAGCCCAAATCCAAAACGTAGCTTCATGCTAGCTACTGTGAAGAAAATTAACTCTATCCCAACCAAAACCAGCAGATACCTAAGTACCTTCCCAGTGTGACAGCTTCAGCTCAGCGGCTCAAGAATTTGGGAGGCTGCTCCCAAACTGGTGGCTGGGGCACTCAGATGCTACCCTCAGGCCAGCTGGGTGCGCCCACAAAGCACCTTTTCAGGCTTTTAGCAGAACCTGAAAACGGAAGGCACCTGAGCATCCTCACACAGGCTCTGCAGACCCCAGAGAAGCTGGTAGAATAATGGGCCCATTTATTCCCGCAGGGGGAAAATGTCAGAAAACACTGAAATGAGAAAAAAATTGCCTCTTTGTTCTGCAAATGGTCATCATTGTGAGAAAGTTTATACACCCTCTGGGAATTCATTTAGCATCATCAAAAAAAGGCTTTACAAAAGCGAATTCTTATTTACCCACAGTAATTTTACCAAAATAATTTCTTTACTGGAAGAAAGGTGAAGTGGGGTTACCCACACTGCCAGATGCTCTCTCACTGCTCTACAACGGGGTAAAGAGGCCTTACAGCAGAAACCTGCTCCTATTCAGAAGCGACATAAAGCCCTGTGAAACGCTGCAAGAGCTCCCTTAGCCATGGGAATGTGCTCACAGAGGTAAGGTTGTTCAACAGAGCATTTCCACAGATTTTTTTCACTCTTCCCATGGAACAGTGGTTAACATTATGTTTGCATATACAGGACTTAATGACTTTAAGATATACTGGCCAGCCATGACCAGTCTGTGGGCAGGCCTCAGGGACAGCACGGAGCAGCCGTGTGTTTTTAGAAGCATGTATTATTTATAGTCTGTATTGTTGCCATCACAGACCCCGCTGAGATCAGACCTCACTGTGAACATCATTCACTGAAGAAATAAGTCCTGCCCCAGAAGCCTTACAGTGAGCATCTCAAACAGACATGGAAATGGAAAGCATTTTCCTGCTCCTATGAAGTGTAGGTTACTGGTTTATGTAAAAAAAAAAAGTCCTCTCTCCATTTTTTTTTTGCAGATTCATGCCTTCAGTCTTATAAAAATATTACATTGAGTCCAACCAAGTGAGAAAATAGATGTTATTTCAGCCTTCTTGCAGATTTTAATTTTTCTAAGCTTTGAAGCTGCATTATAGCCACGGTTTGAGAGTCAAACCAAACCCAATTTCTTATAGAAGAGCTTCTGGGACAATCAAAAGTCTGTGAAGTCTACATTCTGTAAGAATAACCCCAGCTTGAAAAGCCCTCCCCCACTTCTCTGTGACAAACTTCAGCCCCCTACCCACTCCCTGCAGAATGGTCCCATGAATTATCACCCTGTTGTATGTCGGGTGCTGCAGCGGGGGCTGCCCAAAGGCCGTGCTGGACCAGATGGGAGCAGGGCTCCCCCTAACACAAAGCCAAGTTCACAACTGGCCCTTAGACAAACGTTAACAAAAAGTGACTTATTTTCCACACTGAAATCAAATGCAAAAAAAAAAAAAAGAAAAAACAACTCAAACCCAGTCCTGAGTAATTCTGCAGCTTAGGAATATTTCACATACTTCTTTCACCGTAATGTGAAGGCCAGATATAACTTTCTGATTAATGGGGGCCATGGAGTGCAATAAATGAAGCTTTAAAGGAAATTCATTTCACAGCAAACACAATCAGTCTTTCAAACACCACCCCCCCTGCCCTGTATACATTGGATATATTTTGCCTGCAAATTTAAGAGAGCCTAAGAGAATTAGGTACCCAGCTCCCACTTGAAGTCAGGGGGTTTTGGAAGTTTGGTTCCTAGAAATGCCTCTATAAACCTCAACCATCAGATATCAGCAGTAGCCCTGTGAACCCCGCTCCAGGGGGCTGCAATTCTGGCCACCCTCCCAGAGGAGTCAACATGGGGTGGGTTGGTAGGTACCCAAGCTGCATACAAACCTTTACTCTCATGTTTGTCAGCCTTTTTTTTGTGTTTTACTACCAAAAAAAAAGGCTGAGATCCCAGGAAACACCACGTGAATGCTGCAGTTGGCCAAAACTCCCCAGGGCACCTTTGCTGCTGTGGCCAAAGCAAACCAAAACTGGGGCAGGAAGCACTTGTGCTGGGAGGCGAGAGCACTGCTCATGTTAATGAAAGATGCTTTATTATCTGGGGATGTAGCTGATGGGAGATGTCTGCTGTACACGAGAGGAAGAAGAGTCTTATAGTGTAAGGGATAAGAAATGTCAAAAGAGCAGTAGAAATTGTGCATGGAAAATATTTGTTGAGGGTTACACACTCAAACCTGGATAGCCAAAGCCACTTGGATGAATTAATCAACACCCCAAAATTTATTAAGGTCCTGTAAGCTCTTCAGGTAAGTACTGCATGTATATGGGAAACCAGACCATGGTGCTGGCCACCAAATACTGCATGCCCACAGCACTGTCCCCACTGGTGAGGTATCCGACCACCTCATATATTTTTATGTATTAATGCATTCATTTGTTCTTACTAAAGTCGGAGGTTTTACAAAAAGATGAGGGACATCAAAGAAGTCAGGACATCTAGATTTAAACACTGCAGTGGGAGGTGCTGGTGGCTGAGCACTTGAGCAGCAAGGCTGCCCGGTCCCTGACTGCCTCGGATGAGGCCTCTTGCATGAAACTCCTGCCTTTGAAACTCCAGTTGCTCTTTCGACCACTAACCCTCTCATCTCCACAGCAGCAGAGGCGTCACGAGACACGTGTAGGTTAAGCAACGAAACCAGAGCACTCATTTTGCATTTACAGCCTCCTTGCACAGGCACCCTGGCCCCTACTTAATGAACAGAACCCCTTAAGACTGGGCTCAGACTGACAGTTTTGAGTCTTTGAGCCACTGATACGTTGCTGCCATTTAGCAAGATGAATTCACTCCATGCTTCCTTCTGACAAACATAAGTGTTTGAGTAATATTTAAAACCAGTAGTGTATGCAGGAGGTGCCTGGTGCCCTGTGCCAGCTGGTGGTGGTCTGTCTTCCTTTGGGCTGGAGAATGGCGATTCTAGTTCAGTTTTGCTATAGTGAACTGCCACTTACTAAAACATGGTTCCACGCTGTATAATTTCTATGGCTTTTATTAATGCAGACAGTATAGGCTCCATAAAGAAGAAAAATTACCAGTGGAAGATAAAACTAAAATACTAGTTGCATTACAATCACATTCTAGTGCTGCAATAAATTGCATGAAGCCAATAAAGCAAAACTAACTGAAGATATTTGACACAAACCAAAAATGAAATGAGAGTCATTATGCAGTCTGCTACAGGGACCTGCCTTGATGTAGTTAAAGCAATAAACTACCTGGGAGTAATCTTTACTTATTTTAAATTGCATATTCCAATTGCAAAGCTGTTTCTGGCATTTCTGCCACACTTACTTTACTCTGCTCAGAAAAAGAATTACATGTCTGGATAAGTCATGTCCTATTAAATGTGCATCATATCTGCAGCACTCATAAGTCACTTGAGTCATAATATTGTTTATTCTAACATTAGTCACTATTTTCTGTCATAAATTAGCTATTCTCCAGAAGAGTGGAAACGAGATTGAGCCAAGGTTGCAATTATTTCACACATCCATATTGGCACACGGAATAGATTAAGTGGCTATCTCTACAGAGGAATTATCATCGTCAGGCCATGGGTCAATTATAACAAATGTATTCATGCCGTTAGCCCCCAGGTATCTGCAATAATAAGAGTTTGCGTTCCTTTCCCTCCCTAATTATTCTCCTCCATGGTCTGGCTGACCCACACATGTGTCAAAATAAGCAGAAGCAATGCCTTTTGCAATATTCAAGGTTAAACCCTCCCAGTCATCATTTCCTGCCAGCCCCCTTGAATCCTCCCTACCCACGGGATATTTGCATGCAGATCAACGGTGCCACGGTCTATCTTTTCCATGCAACCAGTCCTGCTGCTAATTAATTGCCTGTTATTCTGCCTTTTTGTGCAGAGGTAGCAGCCCTCGCCCTCATGCCAGCAGAGAGGGAGGGGATTCAATTCTGCTGCGTTTCAGTCATCCCAGTTTTAATTTGGCTGCGTGTGCTGGTGTTGGTATTTCCCGGCCTTTGTGTGACTTGGAGCATGCCCAGGCCTGGCCCCACCATCACCTCCGCGTCCCAATTTTGAACCTGCACAGATTGTGCCAGGGGACCTGCTGTTACTCACGCCGGGCTGCGAGTCACAGTCCTGGAAACACGTGCTGCTTTATCAGGGCGAAGGGACGATTTGGGTTGGAATGCATTAAGTCTTGTTTGTATACAACCCCTTTTAGTTAAAACAGAGTCTTTTGTCCCAAAGGGAGCAGTGGTAGAGGTGAATGGTGCTTTGTAAGACAGCTTATTCCCTTAGGGAAGAGGCAGTCAGTTGCCCCAGCTGAAGGCACATTCGTACTTGGATTAAAAACCTTCAATAGCTATTTTTGTTAATTGCCTCTCATACAGAGATAGATGCATTGCTCGAGGGGAAAAAAAAAAAAAAAGTAAACCAAAAGAAAACCAGCCGACTTGCACATCAGTTTGTTCCCTTAATAACACATGGATTCCCCTGGAAATTCATGCTCATGGAGCAGTACAGCACTTCTTCATCAAGGCTTCAGGTGCACCTCACCCAGGTGGGACCAACAGTGCAGGGTGAAAGGCTTGGCTGCCCCTAACCCACTGTCTCCCCTGTGCCAGGCTTGAGTAGAAACGCTCCTACTCACTAGCAACACAGTGGAAATAACCTACTTGCAATGTTGTCTTTGCCCTTCTCTCTTCTGAAGCAGCAGGATGAGCTTGGGAACGACACAAGCATGGGTATGTCCTCGTCCATGCCCTGATGGGGCACTGCCACTCGCTGTCCTTCCCGGAGACGAAGTGTTGCACTTTGCAACCACCTGAGCCAAAACGTGGGTATGGTATAACCAGCACCAGGAGAGGCAAAGCTGAGAAATCACAATACTTTTACAGGAGCTGCCTCTGCCCCTGTGCTGCCACGGAAGCTCTGAAAGATGAGAACCAGACCAGTGTTACATGAAACAAATTTTTCATAGGGGAGCAAGGACGCAGCCCCTTCTGTCATTAAAACCTTTTATCATAAAAGCCAGCAAGCAGGCAGATATTCTGCTTACCTAAGCTACTGCTATTGCCTTCAACAGCTGGACAATTCACCTTCCACTTGCTCTGTTCTGGGCTATTTTTTGCTCCATCCTCACCCAGACTGTCTTGCTAAGGGAGGATGAGAAGCTGGTCATTGCGTGTGCCATTCCCTCCTGCTTCCAGTACAATGGGGAGGACCAGAAGTTCATATAATGCCCAGTTTTGGACAATGACTGCAAGCAAGCATCTAAAAGAGACTAACTCCAGGGCAAGCCCGTATGGACGGATTCCCTGAGTAGTCTCTTCACATCTGGTGATCCATAGCTTCACGCCTCCAGAGACACAGATAATGCCATCACATTTAACAGCTGCTGACAGATTTTTGTCCCACAGGTTCAACACGTAATCGGATAAACTTGTGTCAAAACCACGACAACTTCGTACCCCAGGTGCTGTGTGACAGCCACTTCAGCTCAGCAATGCGTGAGGCACAGCCGTGCCTCCTTCCGCGCGGTTTTGCCCGTCTTGGTGACTCTGTGCCTTGGAAAAGATATCCAAGTGGAGGGATTGTCCCCTATGCAACATGTTAGAGATTATTTTTTTAGAATTTTAAAAATAAAACAGCTCTCAGGCACCAAAATAACACCCTGGCCCCCTGTCCTAGGACATGACCTTGTACCTTGTCCCCTTTTCCACGTAGCTCCGACTGCCTGCCCTTGCCAGACTTGGGCTTGGTACTCACTACCCACGCTTTCTTACTACCATTATAATAAAAATTAAAAAAAGTCTTCATCACCTAGTAAATAGCTTCTCTAGTGCCTTATAGAAAGGAATTTAGTGTCTTTTCTATGCTGTTTTGTTTGGCTTAGAGAGAATTTAGAGCCACCCTTGCTTCCCCTGAAGCCAGAAGCAGCACATGCACTGGCTTCTCCATTTCTCCAGAAAAACCCTGTGCAGAGCTGGCTAAGACACCTCACAAGCTGATGGGGATCAAAAACAAAGAAAGAGAGAAGGAGAAGAAGTGAATTTACTGAGAAAAAAGTATCACTTTTCACAACCACTCTAGCTGCTTCTCAGTGGTTTTGCATGTAATTTCCATATAAACACAGGCATACACACATTGCCAGGGGGAGGTGGGATGGAAGGTGCCACATTTGCTGTATTTACACAATATTTCCAGACTTTCTGAACACGGGATGCCCACTGAAAGGCTGGGGCTTGTTTTAGCTGGCCAGCCCCAACCCGTGCAGTGCCAGGCTATACAGCTGCAGCTGCACTTGGAGTTGTTGGAGGCTGAAACCATCCCCGCTCCCGGTAAATCAGTGACTGATTATTTTATGAAAACATGTGCAAATATGCAGCTATTCACCCTACCTGTAGCTGTCTGTAAAGGTGAATAAGAGCAGTGTGTGTGCTGGCCAACCTGGCAGGACAGTCCAAGCCCCTCTCCACAGCAGCGCATCATGGTAATTGCAGCCACTCTCCCTGGAAGCGAGCGGGGCTGGAGTTTTTACTTTCTGTTTGCAGAGTAAATAAGAGCTAGAAACGTGCAATTCCACTTCAGTGTGGAATCAAGAGGTCTCATCTTGTGACCGAAGCGTTCATAGTGCTGAGCACAGATGCCCTCCTATTCACCTTTAAAGTCTGCATCCTTTCTCTGCTTCCCACGTGTCCTTTGCCTTCACCTCCAGGATGTCTGTCTTGCCTTTGAAATATCACTGCTCTCCTACTGCTAAAGTATGTGGAAGGATGAATCTTTTATCTCCCTTTTCTATTAGGGAGGTTGATTCTGGGTTCATTGGTTAGGTTTAAGATGTTACAAAAGCATCTGCCTGGTGGGATTTAAAGATGACAACCCTCCAGTGTTATTTCAATGCGGGTAATGGCAAGTCGATCCCCCTGCTTTCTTTACACCCTGTTAGGAGGAAAAGCCTGTCTGGAATAAGGATGTAGAGATAAGAAGAGATTAGAGATTCAAGCTCAAGGCAGTTTGCTCACACAGAGAGCATGGGGAACAGCACAGCTGAGCCCAGGTCTGTTCCCGGGGGCAGCCCCGCTGCAAACAGTGCCCCAGTCCGATTGCGGATGCACCTTCCGGCTTTGAGGGATGTTCCCCTCTAAAAGGAGGGATCCATGCAGCCCCCCAGACTGAGCCCTAGCTGCAAATTCTGGCCTGAGCTCCGTAACAACATGAGAGAAACTGTTTCTGCTCCTCATGGAGACAGGTCCACCAGAGCCAGGCATGGTTAGGGCTGCAGGCTGCTGCCAGGGGAAGCTGCTTTAAACCATCGTGGAGTCCTTTCTGAAATGGTTCCCTCTAGAACAACACGAGTTTGGATTAAACTGAAATTGCTCAAAGAAAATTGGAGGGATTTCAATGGTGTTTCTTGTATCTAAAAAAGGATTTATGACAAAATCGATTATTTTGAAAGAATGTTGGTGGTGTTTCCCAGTTGTTTCCAATTCACTTGTTTGTAAATGTTCCACTTTAGCCATATCCCTTGGCATAACCTGAGACCTTCACTCACGGGCTGGAGCATCATGCTGACTAACGCTGCACAACTCGCTCCTGAACGCCTGCCCACACATAATAGCTGAGAGCATCTCCCACTTCATATTCCTGTGCTTTGTTTCTCAAATACGAAGGAGAGCTCCAACTTCATACAAAGTTGAAGTCATCTAATTTTCTGGATCAAAGTGTCTCCTGTTTTTGTTGTAATGAAGCAATTTGACACTTTAGGTAATACAAACATTCCCAACCCTAATTAGAGGGGCAGCTGTTTTCCATATCTCCAGAAAGCTTTTCCAGATTAGCACAAGAATATGGCCAAAAAGTACAGGACACCAGAGGATGGGAATATTCCCTCCCAGCAAGGCTCTTCTATCTGCTCCCATTCCCCATCCCCTGTTCCATACAGACAGAGGAGCTACAAAAAGCTCTTATTTTCTGGTTGCTGCAGCCAGCAGGGAGGCTGTGGGGGAGGTGGTGCAGGCTGATTACCAGTATTAAACTGGTGGGTTCCTTCAGCTTCTGCAGAAGATGTATGGGGACCCAGTGCCCTTGTCACCATCCCACACTGGGAGTGCGAGGAGCAGAGGTTAAACTCAGCCTCAGGGCAGGATTGGAGCAAGGGAGCTTTAAGGGAGGAATTTGTGCTAAGCCATGGACCCATAAACCCAAAACTTGAGACACACAGGTTTTGACCCCTCTTTTCCATGAGCTGGTCAAGGACCAGCAAGCTGCAATCCTGTCCTGTGCCTCAGTTTCCTTGCAGAAACCAGGATGACGACAGCAGTTTTGGGAGGACCCCTGGGAGCTGCTGTTGCAAGGAGCTCAGTGGGGCTGTATTTGGGTTGTGTCCATCTTGCAGAGACTGGGGAGACAAGCAGAGCTCTGGCCTGACCCTGCAGTACGTGTGACAATGCTGTATCCGACAGCTGGCCGGAGTAGGGCTGGATCGGTGCCGCAGGCGTCGGGGGACTCTTGCTCACGCCTGCCTCTCAGCTGAGGCTGCGGTACCATAAAGAGATTTATTCATTTTGCCTCCTGAACAAGTATTAAGATGAATATCAAAACATAATTGTCTCAACAATCTTTAGGCTTTTACTTATCAGTTGATGATAAGGCTATATAGCGATATGTTCATTTGCCTGCAGATCTTTGTAATCCTATTAAGCATAGAACGATAACTATTAAACTGTATATATACACCCCATGTGCACATTTGTTGAGGAAAGTATTTAACATACACTCACACACACATACACACACTCTGAGTAAAATTTACTGCCGCAGAGAGAGGGTAAGTGCCTCTGTGTGGACAACTGAAACACTGCCTCAATTAACACTAGATCACTCGGGGTCACAGACCCCCCCAGCACAATATCAGGAACACTGCTGAAGCTAAACCAGGCAAAAAATAAAACTGCCCTTTGTATTTTATTCTAAATTTCCTTCCAAGCAGAGGGAATTTTCCTGGCTCTGAATTTCACATCTTGACACTGTGGGACGACGGTAGAACAGTCAACCTCACCCAATGCTTAAACCCCTGCTGGTGCCTGCATCAGCAGTGCCCATGGGCTTCACCTATCTGCAGCACCCCAGGGCAAATGCACGGTGAGGTTTCTTCCCTCTTCCAGGACATATCTAGATAAAACAGCCCATTTGTGAAGAAACCTCAGAGATTTTCACCCATTTCAAAAATGACAAAGGAAGGGGAAAGCTTGTGCTTCAACCCAGCAGCAGCTTAGTTGAGCCAAATGCTTTTGCTCCGAAAGCTGAACCTTTGTAGTTAGTGCCCAGACACAGAAATCTCATGCAGAACAGCCTGACAGCGCTTCAGCACAGTGCGTGGCCCAGCGGAGTGAGCCACTGCCTGCAGGGACAGGGACACAGCTCCTCTGTAATTCAATCTTCACGCCAGCTCGCTCCGGGGTCTCTGGGCAATGACCGTGTCCGTGCCACCGCTGCGGGGCTTTGTGACGTGTCTGGGAGCTGACACGCCACCGCCTTGCCTTTTTCTCCTGACCTCCCCTATGCTGGAAACAACTCCCAGCCAAACGAGCCGTTTCCATGTGGTGCACCTCTGTCCTGGGAAGTGATGTGGCATCAACCCGCTGCTCACCAACGTGTGTGCTTCACATCATCTCTCTGCCCTGCCCTCCTGGGAGGTACACCCACACCGATATTCCTGTTTACAGCTGCTTCTTCTCACTGCCCTTTCTCCATCTTTGTTCTGGAGTACTTTAGCACTGTTCAGGCTTACAACACCCCTGTAACTCCTACCTTCTTCTGTACATTATCTCCCTAAATGACTATGAATTCAGTCTCACAGTAGTGCCAGACACCTTCTGGTTTTAAACACACCATTTTCTAAACAAAGCAATCATAGCCAACAAGCCAGGAATAAGGACTCACATCCTTAATTTCTCCCTCCAAAGCCTTGGGTGTTGCAGGCTGAAGGAGCACAAGAAGCCTTGCAAAACTACCAAGCCAGCACACGTCCTGTTCAGGTAACACCTCTCTTAATTTCCAGACTTAAATCCTGACTTTTGTCCATGCTGTTGCATTTTTAACTCTCCTCTGCCCCATGGGTGCATAAATACCTGCTAAGCTGCGGCTCAAGGCTAACCAGAGCTTGCCAACGCCTCGGGGCCAGGACCATCAGTAGCAGACAGCGTGGTGCATGTTGATTTTTGGACACAGGTGAGCTCAGAGCAGCTCATGGGTTTCGTTAGTGCTCAGCATCACTGGTAAACCTGGTTGCTGCAATGCTTTTACTGCCTGCCATATAAGAGCCTTCTCCCTGCCTTAACATGGAGAGGGTACCTGGGCCATATTTCCTTCTTAATTGCAGGCTGATAGGTATGAAGATACACTGAATGGAAATGTAATGTGCTGAGATTGGAGTGAATGGGGCTGTCAGGAGGTAGCTGGGACAGTGTTCATTTGCTGTTAGGGTGGCAGGCAGAGGAGCGTAAGCTCCTCTCAGACTCTTGTTAAATGCAGAGCTGGAATGCCAAGAAGTGATAGAGACATATAAAGAAAATAATCCAGAAAGTAGCCTCAGAAATATTGGTAACTCAGGCAAATCACTCCTTTGGACCTTTGATTACATTATCTGTTCATTCTTCCTTGCAAAGCGCTGCTATCACACAAGCATAATAAAACAAGAATATATAAATGGAAGGAATTAAGAGTCATCCTATTGGGACCAATTTAATCTTTGCTTCATTTAAAAGGAGAACATGGCTCCCTTATCTAATGTACATAAAATTGCTCTTTATTCCCCAGGTTTACATATAGATGACAGATCTATATAAATATGGATCTTCTCCTTTTCCCCATTCTGTTGTGAGAAGAGCCACCTTCCACCACGTTTATTCTCTGCTCTGGATGCTTGAAGGAGAGTCTCCCTCCTGCCCTATGTTCTTACTGCGAATGGAGAGGACAAGGACATGGCAGCATCCTTTAGAGGCAGTGAGTTTTGGAAGCTGATGTTTGAAGAAAAAAAAGCAGTGAGAGTGGTCACAGGTAGCTTTTGCTCAGAGACATCTGGTGTTGAAGGGAATAGGTTAGCTAGTCCGCAGCCTGGGACTGAAACCCTGCCAAAACATGCCCTCCCAAGAGCTCCCCACTCCCATCCATCTTTGCTAGTTTTCCTTTTAGGGAGTTTCAGAGCGAGCCTGCAGAGGTTTCCCTGCAGTACAAGACAGGCAGGAAACCACCAAGTCTCCTGTGAACTGTCATGTTCGGGCTACTCGGAGTGAAGTGGAAACACAGAGTTTTACTGTGAAGTTACCAAAAGCAGCAGCTCGCCCATGCTGGAATGGGGGTCTTGCTGAGCTGCCACACAGGTGACAGCAGCCCTGGACCTCAATCCCAGGAAGGGGTAAACCATGATCCCAAGACCACAGGGAGAAATTTTAGAGCAACCACCAAAAGCCATTTGAGTCTTCACAGGTTCATGTTTTTCAGTTAAGACTCAAAGTTATCCCCAGAAAGCAGATTTTCCCACACCCAAATATATGAAGTGAAGTTGAAATGTGGATCCCAGTCAAGCACAGTGTCCCTGCCAAACTTTACACTGGTCCCATTACCACTACTGAAGAGGGCCCCGAGTCACTGGGAGTTCACATCTTTGCCCGTATGAAATCACGTCCTTTTCCACAGAACACATTTAGAAATGTGCACATATTTCCTCTTTTCCTCACCTCTGAGCTGGGAAAAAAGAGGTATTTGTGAATCAGTCACTGCTTTCTAACATGCTGAAAGCATCAGAGGACTCCCTGCTCTTTCAAACCTACTATCATAAGTGCCATTTCAAAGTGTTTCCCTCTCCTAATATCCAGTGGCTTTTCAAAAAGCAACTAACAGCAGTGCTGGAATGGCTAATGCCTAATTAGCTAATGGGTAATGATGCGCCTGTGAATGAGACTGACATTTCACTCTATAATTATCATCTAGCCTGATATCACAATCCTGCAGTGGGCAGTTGCCTTAGCCTTGGGAACAAGGCTAAGGAATGGGCAGGCCCGTAGCAATGCTCCCACGCTGCCCACTGAGCCACTGACATGAGCCAGGCGCGCTGGCAACGCTGCCGCTGCTACGACCATACCTGACCGGAGCAACACGGGAAGCCGACCACGGCTTCTGCACGTCTGGCTTTCCCCAGACATATCCTCATTTTCCACTCCCAAGTTTATATGTCTGAGCCGAAAAAGAGCAATTTAGTTACTTTGCTGGGATTCCAGCTGCCCAGCAGCTGGTGAGCAGTCTTTGCAGTGGCCCGCACGTCTGTGTCTCCATCCAGGCAGCAGCAGCAGAGCTGCACAAGCCACCTTCTCCCTTGCTGGGACTCATGATGAAGCCTTGAGGAATAACCACTGGGTGTAACCCCCTGAGGCTCATGGCTCATATGCTGTATTAGCCCCAAAAAAGGCAAGCCTGTCTCTTTGAGAAGATCTGGGGTCGAGCAAACTGTTGGGAAAGATCTGCTCATACCACTTTTTAGTCTGCAAACCACTGTATCTTTTTTTTTTTTTTTAATATGATAAATAACAGGAGCAACACAATTTTGTCCTCAAGACATCAAAGAAGGCCCACCAACCCGTAGGCTTCAGGGACGATTAATTCCAGTGTGCATAAGTAAAAAACCAACCCCCCTGGAGTCACTGCTTTGCCTTTCCCCAGCCACTGCCCTACCCATCGCGCCAGGACACCGTCTCCAAGAATGAGCCTTCAGCCTTAGGATCCCCTTCAAAATCTCCATGCCCACTGCAACTCAATAAAAAATAGTCACTAGAGGATCTCTAAGAAAAAAAAACAAACCACATCTGGAAACTTTCATCTAGTTTTCTGGAGTTTTAGGGATGCCACCAGCCTTGTGCTTCTGCAGTGCAGGGCAGCTTTCAGGGAGCTGAGCCTGCAACCAGGAACTCTGGCATCAACATGGCACTGGTGGATCTCTGTGCATTCAGGCAAGTTTTTCTCCTAGAAATCTCCAAATCTGTACTGCAGGTTTGATTTTTCAGACATGCCAACTGCTCCCAGTTAAAGAAACTTGCTGGAACTGAGCATTTCCAAGGGTAGAAGAGAGACACTCATAAGCTGTGACACTAAACACAAGTGCTCATGTGCTGGGACAACCTGGTCCAGCCCTTCCTTCACAAATCCCCAATAACAAGACAAAATACACACCCTACACACGTTTGCTTTTCCACTTTCATGTTTCTGCTGAAGGTGGGGAGCTGTGCAAGTGCTGGTGAAGGCTGGCTCACATCAGAGGCCGGCGGGTGTGTATGAAAACCAGAGTTCACGCAACACAGCACTTGACTGGCAGATTAAAATAATAATATTAATAATAACAATAAATTCCACTATTAATAAGGAGGAGGAGCACATGGAGCCCCAGGAGGCATATTAACTGTTTGAACAGGCTGGTATTTCTATCCCTCTCTCCCAGTGTAATCAACATGTATTTATTTCTTTATTTAGCTCAACACTCGCCCTTTCCAAAGAAGATGAAAGTGTCAAGATGACCCTCTTCTTATCGCACCCCGCACGAGGGAAAGCTTTGAAGATATAATATGCAGAAACACTGGGCTCTCTGGTGACTTCTCCAGATTTAATTAGCCCGACCTTCTGCGTGGATCCTTCCTCCCCCTCCAGACAGCCCTTCTCCCCTGCTCCCCAGCCGCAGACAAGCTGCTGGACTTGTTGGCAAAATAGCAGCTGCTCATGCCCTTCGTTTAATTCGGAGTTGGCTCTCCAAGATGAGCTACAAAAAAATAAAAATAAAAAATGCCACCCCAAAGATGGAGCTGCTTTTAGCATTATACACGAGCTGCAACTGCCAAGGAAAGTTTATCTTGGAGCCAATGTGAGCTCTGTTGCTCCAAGTTAAATATTTCCATTTAAAAAGTAGAATGAACTATACTGTGGGACTTCCAATTGCTTCCTGAAATATTAAGAAGGAATATCTTTAAACATTAATATTTTGTTATAGTGCTGAAGTCTTTCTAAGGGAGGGTTATTTTTTAAAGTTGTGTATTTTGCTCTGCATAATTGGAGCCTCTGATTTGTGCCTACACCCTCCCTTTCCAAAAGTCACTGCAAAACGGTAATCCTCCTTCCACAGTAATCAATAGAAATCCTTCATTTTTGTCTTCACTGGTAGGAGGCACATGCAGAGGACACCTGCATTTAACCCCCTGCAGTAAGTGCACCATCATGTGCAGCAGCCTCAAAGAGCCTGTCCTGGTTTTGGCTGGGGCAGAGTTAATTTTCTTCCTAGTAGCTGTGTTACGGATTTAGGATGAGAACAATGCTGATAACACAGAGACATTTTAGTTGATGCTGAGCAGTGTTTACACTAAGCCAGGGATTTTCCAGCTCCTCATACTGTCCTGCCTGCAAGGAGGCTGGGGGTGCACAAGAAGCTGGGAGGGGACACAGACAGGACACCTGATCCAAACTGTCCAAAGAAATATTCCATACCATATGACATCATGCTGAACAATAAAACTGGCCAGGGGACAGCGACTGCTGCTCAGGGTCTAGCTGGGCATCGATCTGGGCGGTGAGCAATTGCATTGTGAATCACTTGTTTTGTATATTCTTTTATCGTTATTATTATTTCACCTTTTCTGTCCTATTAAACTGTCTTTATCTCAACCCATGAGTTTTACCTTTTTTTATGATTCCCACTGCTGGGCAGTGCGTGAACGGCTGCGTGGTGTTTAACCTGCCAGGTTAAACCACAACAGAGGCCAAAAGCTGAGGGTTGCTGAGAGCCAGAGCCACATTCCTTTGCTCATTTTTGTGCATCTGCATCCACTGACACATCTGTTGTACCAAGAAGGGCATGGATATGCTCCCACTGCCCATCCCAGACAGACCGGCAGTGGAAGCTTCCAGCCAGCCGGGTCCTCCTTGTCCCCGGGCACTGGTTGGCAGACCAGGGTTGTGCCGGGCAGGGCACCAGCCTGCATGGGCACTGAATTCCCAGCTCCTCCCAACCCAGCAGAGTAAGAGCATTAGGAGAGGGGTAGGACAACTCCCAAACCCACCACTGGCTCATCCATCCTCCCTGACACTAGAGAGGATGTTGGCTATTGAAACAGCAGATCAGGAGAGCAGATTTAATGCTGCCTTCGGTGGATGGGGGGAAAAAAAAAAAAAAAAAGAAAGAGAGAAAAATTATGTTGCTTCCAGGCCATTTACATGTTCATTTCTCAAGAGAATGTGACACTTTATCCTTTTTCTCAAATTAACTTTTGTGTCACATGTGAAATAAAAAGAGAGGATAGACGGGAACTGAAACATAGTGAAATAAAAGACTGCGAGCCTGCATGCACGAAGCATATGTTTGTGATCTATAGGAGCCGGGGGAGGGACGGGGAGTGGAGCCCTGCTATGTCAACCATTGTTCAGCAGCTTGGTATGTTGGCTTAATCTTACAAGGTCTCCCAGAGGTCCTTTTTTCTAGATTTTTTTCTCACCCCCTTTCAGGGCAAAGAAAGTGCTTTCCTGAGCAGACAGTTTGAGCTGCTTAACCGTTCGCATGCTAGTCAGGAGAGCCCCCGAGGATGGAGGGCTGGTCCTCAGCTGGGATGGTCAGCTCAGGCATGTCAAAGGCAGTGGAGCAGACCCAGCACATGTGGCTGGAGGCACGAGCTGGTCCTCACCCGCAGGGCTGGCACAGATTTGGACAAATGCATGGAAAGAGCTATGCAAAATGTAGCAGAAAGAAACTGAAAAAGGATTACAGAAAAGAGGAGGTTTCTATGATGCACTAAGCAGGCTGACATTCTGTGACACTTGGCCAGCATCACAGCTGAGCTTACGCTCTCATTTCATAGAATCATGGAATGGTTTAGGTTGGAAGGGACCCTAAAGACCACCAAAAGTTCCAACTTAAAGTTCCAACCCCCCTGCCATGGGTAAGGACACCTTCCATAGCCCAGGTTGCTCCAAGCCTCACCCAGCCTGGCCTTGAACACTTCCAGGGATGGGGCATCCACAGCTTCTCTGGGCAACCTGTCCCAGTGCCTCCCCACCCTCTCCGGGAAGAATTTCTTCCTGATGTCCAATCTAAATCTCCCCACTTTCAATTTAAACCCATTACCCCTTGTCTTGTCACTACAGGCCATTGTAAAAAGGGGCACCAACAACATCAAAAGTCAAAAATCACTAAACTTTGGTGTGGGTAAGAAGGTCAGAAATTTGCCTCTTAATTGCAGTTACCTGCAGCTTAAAAATCAAAGGGATTTGTTGGGTTGAAGGGAGACAGGGAAGAGAGAGAGAGCAGAACAAGAGCTTACTTCCCCGTGAGATTTGGCTCCCAGCTAGCTCAGGCACTGAGTTCCACAGCTGTGCTATGGGGAAGTGCAGCCGCCTTCTCTGGGTCACAGATGGTTTGGGGTTTTTTTGAGATTTTTTTTTTTTTACTACCTCACACGCTAGTGCCCTCCGAAACCAAAATTCACCATCCTGCCTTCACATTTCCCTTCTGCAATAGCAGAGTGTTACAGTTCACGCCTCCAGCTTCACTTAAAGCCTCATAAACTATAATACCCACTTCAACTACATTATCATTCTCATTTCTGTTCAAGATGGCTCTGAGAAAGCCTAACGTCTGAGACAGCAGAAGCCAGTCTGTCTCCCAGACATCCCCATTCCTTGCTGAATGCAACTGCCTGGCTGCATGTACAGACGTTTTAGGGACCTTCTAATGTCCATCCAGCCCCAAACCACTGGACTGGACACTGGTCACTGTTGTCTGGTGCTGAACACCCCTGTGCTGGAGGTGACAAACCTCAAGCTGCTGTTGGTTGACACTCAGAGCAGGACACCCTGAGGCACAACACGCAGCCGGGAATAATTTTGGTTATCTAGAATTGCAACTAAACCTCAAGGGCCAGAAGTAGTTAAGTACTTTGTGGTTTCAGGGTGTGTGGCTGAGGGGACCTGAGAAGCGTTGATGGTTCAGTGGTGCACCCAAGGAGGGACAGGGATGCCTGGGCTACTTCAGAGAGATCTGAAGCATCCACAGCCTCACTCCAGCAGTGTGATTTATTTCACCTTGAGTATCCACAGCATATTCAGCTATATCAGAGTTTGCCACAGATCACCCCTAAGTGCTTGGGGAAGGGTGGGTACTCCCAGGACATGATCCCCCTTCACCTGACACAGACACATCATGTGGGATGAGGAGCCTCACATCCTACATTGCCTGTTCCTCCCCAGTGCTATAGCGGGTGCAGGACAGCCCTGGCAGAGGATCCCACTCCACAGGGGCTCTTTGTCAACTCAGCCCTGGCCTTTGCTCCACCAGCAACAAATAAAAGCAAAATATTATTACTTGCAGTATTCAAGCTGAAGAAGTTCGAGGTGAATTTCCATTTTTTAAGAATAATATATACCTGCCACATCAATAGCATTTTCTATTTTGACATTTCAACTCTTTTTTTTTTTTTTTTTTTTGCAAAGGCTTGAAAGAAAAGAGGCCAGAGAATAAGAAAAACTACTCTCCTTCCTCACTTCCAGCAAAATTCAAATGGACAAACCTTGCCTTTCCTGCTAGCTGCAGTATATAGGTCATCACATATGTGCTCTCTGGGATGGGCCTTACAGTACAGACATTGGAGAGGAACAACAGGCAAGTGTCCCAACGCCCCTGCTTGGGCCATCCACCCTTCAGGAGAGGACAGCAGGACAGGCTGTGTCTCTGCGCCCACGCTGATCTGCCCGCAGCCAGGAGCTGCGCTGCTTCAATCACACTGCTCTGGAAAACAGCCCAAATCCTACCCAAAGGAAATCACAGCTCTTCTGGTGAAAAGGAGCCACGAAATATTTTCTCCAGATCCAGTTCAGCTCCTAATTGAAGACAGCTACAAAGGTAAATCTGAGTTTAAACCAGACCTTAAATCCACAAAACACTTTTCAGCTGACCGCCTCCTAAGAGTGGAAAGTGTTAGAGGAGCTGGGGGACAGAAGGCCGTGCTGGCTAGGGTTTGTGTCTGCCCCACACCGACATGTTCCCACCCCACCCATGTGGGGCAGAGGGCTTTTTTGCATCTTCATCTGCTAAAAATATCCAAGGCTGGAAGTCGGAA
Source organism: Eurypyga helias (assembly GCF_000690775.1). NCBI lineage: Eukaryota > Metazoa > Chordata > Aves > Eurypygiformes > Eurypygidae > Eurypyga > Eurypyga helias. Next base: position 62,066 of record NW_010268693.1, read on the forward strand.
GAAGTTAAATATTTAGCAGTTGCATAAAGGCACCTTGGGATGAAAGCGTTATGGATACAAAGCTGTCATCTTATCCCTTCATCATCATATTTTTTATGTAGCAGACATGTGTCTTGTTGGCAGGGCAACTTCTTTGTTTTAAACCAGCCTCATAAATCTCATTAGGGTGCCTTTTTTAAAGACATCAATGCAAAAAAACCCAGGAACAGGCACCCACTGGACACTGCTCCAGGTCCCCTCGGACTCTTCCCACCACAGCTCTCAAGAGGATGGTTGGATGCTTCCCACTGAGACGTTTCACAATGCCCCCCGAGATACCTACAGCAGGACCAACACGCACACCTCGCCCCACGAGAAAGGCTCCTGCTGACTTTAAACATGCCCTGGGTCGCATCCACAGCTTCCTTCCCCACGACAAACACAAAACAAACCTATTTGCCAGCTTGTGGCCAGCAAGAACTCTACACTGACAAACTCACCTGGGCTTAACTCCAGTTTGTGTAGCCCGGGCGGATGAACAGATGTGTGTTGCGGAACGACTGAAGTTTGGACCAGCTCTTACGTGGGCAACAGCAGCTTTTCTGGATATGCCACCACCGGACGCTCCCTCCACCCGGAAAGGAGGGTGGGCTGGCTCCTGGACATCGTGGGGTTAGGATTTAAACCGAGGCATTCTGGTTACCTCTAGGCAGAATTCAATCAAACACAACCAGTTTTCCTGAAGAAGAGCAGAGGTGTGGAAAAAATGCTTACAGGTAGGATTTTTATTTTTTAATGTACAATGTTGTATTACTGGGGAATCTTTAATTCAAACTGATTAAATAATGATTCCCTGTAGTGATCTACCCTTTCAAATACCCACTCAAGGCGTAATTCAGCACGCTGGCAGCACAACAGGCTTGCTGCACATCTCACACGAGCTTGTACGACTTCGACACACTCTCGCAGTGGCAATGCCTCCCTCTTCAACAGCAAAACCGATTTAATTTAGTGGTGGCTTTGTTCTCCCACATACACTTTCCTTTTTTAAGTATGGCGCTTCCATGAAGTTTGGTAGCTCCTTCCCTATCCCGCAGTAGCAATATCCTGCTGCAGACAGAGCCTCGCACAGCGGTACAGAAATGATCAAATCAAGACATTTCTGCACAGGCAGCCCCCAGGATTTGGGCAGGTGTTCTGCCAGAAACCCTTTGCATGCCAAAACCCCAACTCTCTCTCCTCCAGCTTTCCTGTGCTTCAGCCCAAGAGCATCCCTTGCTGCTTTATTTATACCATGCATAAAAATACCTGGCAGCGCTCGTCAGTGGATATCCACATTTCCGTCAATAACCGTGTACCTCTGCCCAATTAGTGCCACATTGCCAGCACACAGAAAGGAGACAGCTCCGGAGCACCGGCTCCCACAGCCACAAAAGGCAGTTCAGCATGGCCCATGGCTACATAATGCATCACACCTTGCCTGCTTCTTACTGTCTTAGGTTAGCTGAACCCAATGAATATTTCAATAGCCTCTGCCTGCCCAGGATACTATTAATTTTGGAGTCCCTATAATCCAATTCCTTTTCCTCCAAGTGGGTGGTGATTATTAATTTCACAAGCTATGCTTCCATCAGCTCCTTCCTAGTCCCTTGTGGCTAAGGAATATTAATCCACATTCATACTGTCATTCAGCTGCCCAGGAGACTCTGGTGTGAATAGTATTATTATTAATACCACTGCTTCACACGTGGTTAAAGCAACTTAAAGGCACAGAGGCGGGTTGCAAAGGTCATTTGCAGAATAGCACCTCAATGCTTATGCTCAGCAAAAAAAAAAATGGGGCCCAGGCAATGCTTTTTGTGGAGGTTTCTTTGGGTCCTGAAGCTGCTGATGCTGGTCCTGCCCTGCCAGGGCACAGGGGACACAGTCCACTGCAAGGAGGAGCTCAATGGCAGCTTTGTTCTCAGACATCCACCGCAGCCAGCAAGCAGCAAATACTCTTTCTTTTGGGGAAATTGGGAGAAAAAAAATCCAATGATCTCTCTACTTAAATAAATAAAGTGCCATAATGCTCTGGAATGTAATCACTGTTGACACCTCAACCTTATTATCAAATTTGCTTGAAATTATTAAGCAATTCATTTGAGTTCTGCTGGAAAGGTGGCAGCTGTTGCATTTCTTTGCAGAGCAAGAAAGCCTTTCCCTGTTAGCCAGGTTTACTCAGGCAGGAGATACACATTTCAATCAAATATCTCATGGAGAGATTTGACAACACATCAAGGACTTCTTCAGTGTGGGGCATTAAATGGCAGAAAGATAAATAGAAAAAAAAGAAAGCCAAGAAATGCAGCATTAAATAATGAATAGCCCCGGAGGGCTCCTGTTCACTAACAAGGGTCAGGGCATCCACCAACTGACAAAGAAAGGAAGGGGCAGGGAGCACGGTGATGCAAAGGGAACCTCAATGGATCCCAGGCTAAACATGTGGAATATCCACATCTCTGCTGGGAACCAGAGCTCTGACACTCCCAACCGCCTGGCACTTGCAGGGCTGCCCTGGGGGCTCTTGCAGAGCAGAGCTTCTCCACATCCACAGAAACTCCCTAACCACCCGGTTCCTCTCTCTCAGCCAACACCTTATGTGGTCTTTCACACCCAAATAAACACGAGCAAGAGAGAGCTTGCCTCGCACCCTAGCTTTTCTCACTCGCACAGAGGTTGTCGTACAAGCCACGGTGGGAAGAGGCCCCTTTTCAATACAGTTAAGTCCACAGCATCTGAAACCAGAGTGCATTTCAGTTTTGTTACTTAGCACTTGTGGCAGCTGAGATAGGCTGGAGACTTCACAGATGTAACTACTTTCCCAGTTTTGCCTCCTAGAAGAATGTAGCTTACCCAAGATGTCAGCACTTCAGCCAGCACAGCCCCAGCAAATGCACTGACACAATTACAAAAGCAGAGGAGGGAAAGATTACTCCCTCCCAGACCTTGCCCTAGAAGGTCGCTGACAAGGAGTCAAGTCCCAGACCCACTGAGTCCCACTTTGGGTGGCAAACTTGGTTTTCCAGATGTTGCACAGCCTGGGGCTGCCAGATGTCCCGAAATCCCAACCCCACAGCCCCTGCGCGCGCAGTGACTTGGCGTCGTGCAGGGACCCAGCTGGGATGCATCTGCCTTGCAGCGCAGATGCAGGCAGCCCCCAAAGCTGGCAGCCCCCCGCTGATTTTTGTGCGGCCGGTTGTGGAAGCCGAGGGATGAAAGCCCTGCCTGCAGCAGGGCAGCTCGCTGAACCTGAGCGCCTTAGAGAGGTTTGGCACTATTTGGAGACCATGAGTGGCATGGCAAGAACAGCAGAAGCTGTCTGATGTGCAGGGGTTTCATGGGAAGGAAGGAAGAAGAGATTTCAACCCCTCATGTACCCTCCCAATGAACAACTCAAGGTACTCATTGTTGTAAGTAGCCTCCTGGTAGACATTTGCTGAAAGTCAACCCCTTTCTTGCTTTTCCTACCAACATGGTGAACTCAGAGCTTCTGGTCTGGTTTCTGTCCATCCCTGCCTGCTGAGGCAAATTGTATGAGGTTCATCACGGCCACGTGCTGAGTCCTACACTTGGGTGACAACAAACGCCCAGGCAACACTGCAGGCTTGGAGAAGAGCGGCTGGAAAGCTGTGTGGCGGAAAAGGACCTGGAGATGTTGGTTGGCAGCGGCTGAACATGAGCCAGCAGTGTGCCCAGGTGGCCAAGAAGGCCAACGGCATCCTGGCCTGCATCAGGGACAGTGTGGCCAGCAGGACCAAGGCAGGCATCATCCTTCACGGAAAGGGCTGTCAGGCATTGGAATGGGCTGCCCAGGGAGGTGGTGGAGTCACCATCCCTGGAGGGATTTAAGAGACATGCAGATGAGGCATTTAGGGACATGGCTTAGTGGTGGGATTAGCAACGTGAGGTTAACAGTTGGACTTGATGATCTTAAAAGACTTTTTCCACCTAAAAGATTCTATATGAAATTAAATGGATATTTTTCCCCCAAGTCAAGTCTGTTTTGCCCATGACCATAACTAGTGAGTTCTCTCCCTGTCCTTGTCTAGCCCCACAAGCCTTTCCTTATGTTTTCTCCTGCCCACCCCACAGGGGGGAAAGGAGTGAGTGAGTGGCAGTGTGGTGCTGAGTTGCCAGCCGGGCCTAAACCACAACCCCCTACCAGTGTGATTCTCCTCCCCGTGACTGCTACTTGCAAACACGTGAACGTGGCAGGGCACCGTGAGCCGTGCTGCTGCGTCCCTCAGCGAGTACTCTAACCGATTACTCGTATGGAAGTACACTGCAAATTCTTTACAGCTCCAGTAAATCAATTTTTCATACAGCAGGAAGAAGGAGTCAATGTACTGACAATAATGCCTCAAACCTTTTGGTGCTTCTCAGCACTGTGCCAAAGCGAACTTGGAGCAGCACTCGGTCTGGGGTTTCCTACAGCAACTCCTGTCTCCTCTGGGTTTTGGGATGGAGATGTGAGCTGGAGGTCACCTCAGGGCAGCATGTTCAGGGTCCACACATCCTGTACATGGCACACATTTTCTGAAAAATATTGGGACCAAGTGAGAGGATATATCTTATCTCCTACCTTAAACCATAATTTTTCTAGTAAGTTTGGTAAAAACACAGCTGGGCACCAGGAGCCTTTTTTTTTTCACTTGACCAATACTTGAGAGAGATATGGTTTAGAGCCTAAAATTAACTTTTTTAAAGTGATACAGGGATTTAGGAACTAAAATCACATTGATCCTTATTTACATTTAGGTTCCTGTATATCCAAGTAATGTCTCAATAAGATCTGAGGCTGATTCTGATCCTCATTATGGGATGGAATGGGCAAATGGAGAGTCCACGGTGTCTAGAAATCTTTCTGGGGAACAAGGGGAAACTAAGCCTTTAGTCCATCATCTGGTGACTTCTCTTGGAAGATTACTTGGAAATCCAAGGAATCTCTTAAGCTGTGCCGCAGCTTCATGAAAGTCCTATTTTAACACAGACAGGCATGGAGACATTTGTTTTTTTTCCTTCAAACCTGCACATGATCTCTGACCTGAGCCTTGCACTGAGCACTCAGCTGCAGGTCCAGTGCACCTCGCTGTTTTAATGGGAGTTGACCTGTTTTAGTAGTCTTGAAGGATGGGATACAGTGCTGGAGACAGCCCTGTAAAGAGCCTTTCCTTTTGGTCCAGAAATGAGCTAAAACTCACTCTGAAACGACACTGTCATTCATTAAAGTGTGAGAGGTTTGAACACGTCTGTAAGTGTTGGCTTTAGAAATATTTAAGCAGCTGATCATTACTTGTACACATAACAGGCAGTAAAAAGGAAAAATTAAGCCAAGAGTGATCTCACTTGCTTTTATTAAGGGATCCATTAATTCTGGCGTGATGTGGGTTGATAAAGGCCTGCTCTCACCCAAGCGCTGCTGTTGTCTGAAGCAGTCCCAGGGAAGTGCTGGTGTGGCTCCAGCCACAAGATGTGGGTAGCAGGGGGAGATTAGGGTTGTGCTGTGTTTGGAACTGTATTTAAGACCCCACCTTCCCTGATGGGGTTGGTACTAAACAGAGGAGGGGAGAAAAACTTGGAGAAGTAAACAGGTTTTTTAAGTTGTTTGCAGATGGGGAAGGAGGAGGTCTCAGGTTATAGAGGATGTCTGGGTACAGCTTGAATCCAGCTGAACCCCACGGTCCTCTTTCCCAACAAAGTGTCCAGGAGTTTCGTTGCAAGCCTGAGCTAATTCAGGAGTTTTACTACTGACATGCCATGTGTTCATAGCTCTTTCCTTAAACCCTGGCTCAGTTTCCCTATTACAAAACAGAGATTATAGTCCTAGCTCATCTCACAGCATTCATCCATGATGGATTACCAAGTATTTTTTTGTTTGCTCTCTATAATTAGTAACAACAAAACACCCTGATACTATCACAGCAGAAACAGCCTGTAGAGAGCAAAGGGCAAAAAACAACACCAGTTGCAAGAACAGACCCTTTTCTGCTCAAGCACACCCTGGTTTTGGCATCAGAAACAACACTTTTGTGGACCTACAGGTGTTAAGTGGCTGAGTAAACACTGGTTTCCTCTGGCCTGCCTCCCCATTGCTCTGAATGGAAATTCACTGGTGTTCAAAACGTGTCCGACCTGATGGGCTAAGGGGTGGCAGTGCCCTGCACCTCCTGCTCTCTTTGCTGCCAAGAATTAGATATAGAAACAGTTGGATGTTGTCTCCGTGGCTTCCCAGTGTTGCCAGAGGAAAACCAGAATGTTTTATTAAGCATATTACAGCAATAACACTGTCTTGTTGGGATATTTCCTGGCAGTTAACATCTTGCTGGATTGAATACCTTTGGCTTTGCCTGGGGCCCTCAGATCCTACGGCCATCTAACTGCCAGGAAAAATACCCTCTCTGTTGGCGACTACAGTTTAATTAATGAAGCTTTTCCAAAGCATAGGATCGGGAGACTCCATTTTAAGAAACACCCTTCCCCATGCCAAGTCATCCCCAAGAGCTTTACAAAGCACTGAAGGAGGAGAACAGCAGCACGATGTCCGAGTAAGCCAGCCCAGCAAGCACTGGGTATTGCTCTCACTCACTCAGCAGGAGATGACGGGATTCCTGAGGAGGACGGTTGTCCTAAAAATTAATGTTCCAAGCTCTAAAATATACCTTTGTGAACTAGTGCCCTCCCAGGCAGGTTTTGTTACATCCATCTTGTACTGATTATGGACTAAGCCCAAAGAATGCTTGTCTGACTGTGGCTGTGAAGCTGGGTGACCCAAGGGGAATTTGGCACCCAAATTTCCATCAGTCTCTGCCCTCAGGGCCCTTTCACCGTAGTGGGTGAGCAGGGATGGGAATATCCCCAAGCACTGGGACAGGTTTAGCTGTGTCTGCAGTTAAGCTTCTCGAGCAGTGTCTGGTGTGACTGTACTGCGCAGTGTGCTCCTGTGCCTTGGCAAACCCTGGAGCTGGCAGGTCACAGGACTCTCCCACCAGGCACACTGCACCCACCTCCCCATTTCTCAGGCTGCAGACACACACCTGGTCCCTTGCACAGAGCTTTTGTCTCCTGGAGCAGCTCTGGACACACATCTAATTTGCCAACCTTGGTGCAGCATACCTGCCTTCAGCCAAGTACTCCACAGTAGTATCCTGAAAACATTGATTTCTCCTTGTAACACCTCTGTGAAGTCCAGCTCATCCTACTTCACCCAAAAGGGCAGCTGAGGAAAGGAAAGGCCAAGCATCTTATAAGACATTCACAACAAATCGCCACATTGCGCTGGTCTCCCAAAACCTTGTTGCATTTAGTAGTAACAAAGGAAGAAATGCAGTTCTCCAGTGTGCTTTTTCTGCTGCTAGCATTTAAGTCCTTATAGGGAAAAAAAAAACCCCAAACCACCCAAACCCAAACCCAAACCATCCAGAGAGTTGCTGGGAGCAAAACTCTTACTAAAACAGAGTCTGAAGAGCAGGGCTGCAGCTCTGCATGCTACCCAGGCACCAAGGAGCTCACCACACAGAAACACCAAGCCCCTGCTCTGCCAGGCAGCAGGCTCAGCACCTCACCCAGCTCTGATACCTTTAAAGTGAGGAGCATGCATCCTCCTCCCAGCCTGCCTGGCAGAAACTGCAGGATATATGGGACCGAAGATTATCATTTAATAGAGCTGAGCCAATCCATTCATTATTTAATGATTTAATTGATGACTGCAGCGGAAAGCTGATAAAAGCACAGCCCTGACTTATAAACCCCCTTTTGCTCTATTTATTAAGTGCAGTGGCACAACATATTAAACTGCATATATTTGAATGTAAATAGGACATTCTTTAGCATACAGGTAATTATTGCATTTAATAACTATTGCTGCTATAGGTATCTTGGATTAATTTAGGACCCCTCACATGAAGGGAGGAAAGTAGGGTCTGAACACAGCAGGTGAGCAACTGCTCCTACTAATGCACAGGAATCCCTGTACCAGAGGGGTAGGAAACACAGCAGCTCCTTCCCCATCATCAGATCAATCTTTTTCCCAGTGCTTCTTCCCAGAACCAGTCCCTGCTGTCTCTAAACCATCCCAGGGTCATAACTGAGCCTTGTGCTCACCTCTCACAGGGCCATCCCACCGCAGCCAGCTTCCCAGGTTGAGCTGCAAAAGCTATCAAATGAGAATGAGGTGGGAACCATAAAACACTGGTTGATGGCAAGTATGTTTTGCACTTGTTTAGGAAAAGTAATGGGGGATGATCTGTTGACATTTACCCTCGTCCTTTGAGAAAACTCATGTTCTGGTTTCCTGTGCACTGGTTTTGGTGGTACAGGTGCACAACGCTGCCAGCTCAGCCAGGCAGCTGGTGCAGAGGGCTTCCAGCTCCTGCTCTTGGTAAGCGAGGTGAGGTAGCAGAGGGCAGGAAGGCTGCCTTCAATCACCTCACTGGAGCACCCTCTAAGAAGATACTCTGCCATGCTAACCCCAGGCAGCTGCCTGATTCATCACTCCTCTCTATAGTCCAGTATGAGCGATTCCTACTTCTCTGCTGCCTGAGCAAACAGCCGTTACTGATCTTTGGAATCACCCGATGGGGCTGCAGAGCAGGACATCACCCAGCCGTGGGAGGAGGACTGGAGGCACCAGGAGCCCACACAAGCTTGGTGTAATGCATGTAGCAATGCATCAGCTGAAGCTCGCTAGCACCTAGCCTGGCCTTCCCGAACAAGGTGTTAAGACACAAGGGAGTTTAAAGGTTTGTAAAACATGCTGTTGTTAAACAGGTGATGCTGCACCAGCAAAATATTTTCAGCACATTGCTGCTGCTCACATCTGTGCCTAGAAGAGGGTTATTCTGCTCACGTAATACCTTTATTGTCTCTTATAACCTGGTTTGATGTTGTACTGAGGCAGGTGCTGACAATGTGCCTTCTCTCTTCCTTCTCCACACCTGATCCTCTCCCCCTTTGAAAGGCACATACGTCTGCAGCCCTACTGCTTGAATAAATTGCAAGACCAGGGCTCTCATCCTGCAGAAATTGGTAGCGCAATGTATTCATTAGGAAACACTGAGATTGTGTTAGACATACAGATTATGGGTACAATTTGAATGGCAATACATTCTGGCAAGATGCTATTATGTATTTATTTGCACATGGTATAATAAAGATGACAATCAACAGCTTGTGTCAGAAGTGGGGACGTTTAGAAAGGATTTCAATTTAGCAGAAGAGCCAGCACCTTGTTAACTTCTGACATCTGAAAATAGCTCCCAGATGCTTGCAGGCTCCCTTGGCCAGCCTGACACACCATCTTAATTTATGTCATGTTAGTACAATGGTCAGAAAGACTAACTGCTTAATGCTTCAGAGGAGAGAGGTGTAGAGGTTCCTTTTTACTTTGCAGAATAAAAAGTATCTGTATTTCAGCTTCTGTCTGGTCCCCCTGGCCTCAAGAGGTCTAGGTCTCCCAAGCAGAGGTGAGGCTGTGACAATGCTCAGATGGAGGAGACTGCATGTGCTGCAAGCAAATATTCCCACCAGAATTTCAAGGATAGCAGGAAAGTCCTTTTGAGATTGTGTCAATGGGTGACAATGACTACAATTACAGGCAAACACAGATTCTTATTACACTGAGGTGACAGTGTCTGTGGCCCTTTTGTGCCCATTTACACAAGAAATTCTCAGGCAAACGCTCTGTAGATGATGGCTACTGCCACCTCACAAGCATGCTCATGCCTCACCACAGGTACAATCCATATGTCCAAGGATGTTCATATCACCACGGCACGTGGGTGGGCATTATCCATCCTGTGTCCAGCTGATATCAGCTTCTAGAGAGCAGAGTTCATGATGAGATACTGTAGGTCAACCTCCATGGGTTAAACCCTTGAGTGCCTGCATGTCATTACTCACTCCTCAGTTTCAACTGGGGAAACTGAGGCACGCAACCGTTTTCCTCTTATTTTTTAGATTATGCTAACGTGAACGTTTGGTCTTTAGTAACACTCAAAGCCAAGTGGATGGAAATCACAGGAGTCTGTTCTCTCCCACCATCTCCAGCTGAGCTGGTGGTGGCTCCCTGGCCAGCCAGCCCACCCTCCTTGCATCCACTCCCACCAGCAATATCACTGCAGGAGCTCCCTGCCAGACCCAGTATTGTACCAGCTTCTTGTGTTTACAGGGTTTTCCAAACTTTGGACTTGCCTTGCACGGATATGAAGTCCTTGCTATTCCCTATGTGTTTGAGGGAGATGAAGGTAGTGTCTGATCTTCAGTCAGGCTCATTTTCTCTATCTACACACAGGTACACCTGAAATGAGAGAAGATAATACACCAACTTACTTTACAATTCACTTTTCATCCTCTAACGAAGGAAGGCTAATCATGAATTTCTAATTTCCACTGTTTATACAAAGCACTTTTGCTTTATTTCCTTTTGACTTTGTCTTCAGAAACCATAGGAGTTCACATAGCCTCTGGTGCCTTTATGCAACAGGAAACACAATCAAATAAGGAAATTTATGTAAACCCTGGTTTTGCAAGAGGAAGATGTGCTACTGTGTGCGAGTTGGCAATGAATAGGCTCTCATAATGTATTCCTTATTGCTTTCCTCTTCCTTTGCAGACAGTCAATACCCTTGAGAGAAGTTAATTAGATCCGCTTCACTCTGGTCCTACCACTCTGAGCCCGGAATACAGGGGAGAGGGAAATCCCAGCAAAGCGAATTGACTCGATTAGGGTAAGAGACCACTGAATAATCATTTCCATTGTCTGTGATCACAAAGCAAAGCATGCTTTAAAAGCAAGCACGAAAATGTTAAAACAATTATTTTAAAATATTTGTGCAAAATCCCAGTTCAGTAACAGGATGCGAGTGGAAACTTAGAAGGAGCCATTTACAAAGGGCCCAGCGTACACAATATATTCATACAGCTATACACCTGTGTGCGGAGACATTTGAAACCACTCACCACACACACTGGTATTTCTCAGTAACCATTTGCACATCGAACTAATGAAGGTGATCGCAGGTACAACACAGGTCTCTCGCTTGTGTGTACTTCTGGCTGCGTCGCTGTAGAACTGGCAGAATGAATTGAAAATGTACGCTAAAAAAAAAATCATACTTCATATAGGTATTTTTTTAAAGACTGCATAGAAAGCTGACAACTCAGGAATACCCATCTCTGGTTTAGCTTCCCTTCCAACCCACGATGATTTTGTCAGACTGCAGTTACAGTATACATGTACTGTATTTTAATTAGTCATCCTTTAGATAGAGACTGGCCAACTAGGAGGACAGTGGTAAGAACCTACAGAACAGCTGTCTATATCTAAAACTCCCAGCTGGATTTTTAACCAGCAAATTTCTCATAAAGTCCCAAATCAGGACCTGTGCGAACATGAGTGACCTTATCAAATCCCAGCTGGCTGCTGTTGGACTGGTTATAGTTAGGGCAAACATCAAAATGAAGGAAATTTGTCTCAGATCATCCAGGAAATCAGTGAAAACTCAGATCCCGAGAGCTCCACCAGCCCTGCTTGGCTGCCTTTACTTCCCAAGATATGCTTTTATGCAGTGCAAGTCCCAGATAGACTGTTTCTGCCCTATAAAGTGTTTCTCTATGGTCAGATGAAAGCAAGCTTCCTTCAAAGGCTTCACTCTGGTCAGAATTAACACCATTTTTGTCTTGGTTTTCTCATGTAAAACGCCAAATGGATCTGGGTGTGTCTAAGGGAACAGCCTATAGGCAACAGTGCCTATTAGGAGAGATGTGCTGCAGGCAATTTTAACCAGTTTTGACAGAGCGGCAGAAGTCCCAGAGGCACTAAACTCCTACCCAGGGTGTAACTTGGGGCATGACTTGTTGGAAAGTGTCAGCTAAAGCCCAGGCACTGTGTAACTGTCAGTACAAGCCTGCTGGGAAAAGCCACGGGACAAATTCAGCCACTGAGAGTAAAATCCCATTAGCGACAATGAAATAAAACATCACCTGAGAGGTACAAAGTGCTCACTGGTATTAGGAGTAGGTCATCTTGTATGAGCTACTGAGAGTATTTTACTGAAGCTCAGCACTGGGAAGGTTTTTATTTCTAGTCAACCCAACCAAGGGGTAATGGAAATGGCCTTAGGGTTGAACTGGAAAGGATGGGTGTTTGCTGTTATAAAATACCTGGTGCAGACACAGAGCACGAATTGCGTGTCCACCAGCTAAAGCCGAAGGAAGACCTCTTACTAGGAAACTACACCCCATCTCCTGCCCCAGACTGATAATTTATGGTATTTACCCAAAGTGAACTCTTTTGTAGAGAGGAGTTGGATGGTTCAAGCGAAAACAAGTCACCAGAAAAAAAATATATTATACCAATATAAACCATATCTTACAATATGCATTTTATCATTTCCCTTAACGTAGCTGTTAATCCATCACATTGGCCTACAGCTGCTGCCTGGGGGTCAGTAATGCCGCACCACAGCAGACCAGCATGCTTCATGCAGCGGCTGCAGTCCCAGCTGTTTCGCTCCCTCAGTCTGCACACGTAAGGACCAAGCTGGCCTTGGTCAGCCTTCACTAGGCACATTATTAACTTTGCCTCTGGTTCTGGGCAAAATTCATGCTTCTATAGTTCAGGACTGGTGTGGCAAAAGTGCCCAAGGGAAGTACCAGATCCTAATGGTGCTAGGAGCTGTACAAACCCAAGGAGATGAGGCCAGTCCCATTGCATTCCCAACCTATTCTGCTTGCAGTAGCTGCAGTAACACCTTTTCCTCATTTTCAGGGAAAGATTCTCAGCACCCGCTTTAACTCTTCATTTTTCTGTACATGTTTCCCATCAAAGCTTCATAACAGCAACCTCCACCCCTCTGGGATAGAATTAAATCCATATTTGTAAGAGCCTTTATCAGCAAAAGTTTCAAAAAGCTTGTTGGACTTGAGTCCCAGCCCAACCCTCCAGTGCTTTCCCACTCCTTGAGAGCAAAGACTGAAGATACTGCTCCAAGAAAGTCAGCTTGCTTTTGCTGTTCCTTTCCAGAGCCAGGCACAAATACTTATTTCAAAAAGATTGCCAAAGGGCAGTCCTTTAAAAAAACAGAACAAAACAAACAAGCCACCACAAAACAAACAAAAAAATCCCACTCCAAAACAGAAAGGAAAGGCTGGGTCCTCAGGAACAAACTCAATACTGAAGAACAAGGTAAATCAGCAGCATTACCCTCAGGCTCAGCTTTGCTTCTATCAAAGCTTTTTGTTGTAGGGGATTATTTTAGTGATTCTGGGGGTGGATTTTTTTTTTTTTTTAAATAGTAAGCCATCACTTTATTTTCTCATTGTATGCCCGCAAATCCTACCTTAGAGAAGTAGTGTTTCTGGGCAGAGGGCAATAGAAAAAGAAACCATTAGGATTATATTTTTGCTTTCCATCTCTGGCCTTTTACATTTCTGCTTTCTTGTCAGGGCACACTCCAATTCCCAAAGCTGATTTCCTCTAAAGCCAGACCCATCCACTCTCAAGGGCATTTCACTGAGCTGGAACCATAAATACCAGCTTCAAACTGACGGCAACCTCCACACCGGCAAGATGCAGGCACAGCAAGTCTTTCCAGAGTCCTGCTTCGCGTGTGGAGGTTCACGGACATCGCTTCAGCCGTTCCTGGAGATGCCCTTTCATCCCCAAGGCTGACAGCGTGTCATCTCTATTCCTGGCATGGGGTTTGTCACAAACATCGCCTTTAAATTTCCATGCACTCCCTAGTCCCTGAATTAGCAGGATGCTCTTGTATTTTGCCCTTTTCAGCGTTGTGTGCTTTGATAGGCTCGCTCTCCTCCTCTCCCCCACCCCAAAATCCTGCTAACCTCTGGGGAAAGGAACAAAACAACTAGCCAATAAAAATAGGAAATACTGAAAAGGTCAAATCACACTATTACAATAAATTACCATAATTCAGAGTGTAAATCAGGCATTAAAATGATGATATGTTGCAAGACAGAGATTGGCATTAGACCTAAAAATGGCACAACATTAATGCAGTCTGAGGTCAAAGATACAACTGGGAAATGGTAAACATTTTAAAACTAGACCCTTCTCACTATAATCTTGTGGTCTTGCGAGACTGTCACATCAGGCATTACTGAATGATGGAACGGCACGTTGAGCTATGATTTATTTTCCATACTAAAGACTTCAAAGCCAACAAGTGGGGGTAATTGAAAATAGAGATACAAGCAACAGTGGATAACCTTTAAATGGTTACTTCAGGCCTTCAACAGCTTGCTGATTTGAGAGGGTGACATTTATTCTGCGTAACATGGTAGCATCTTTTGAAATGCCTCTCTGCTGTAGCTGGGGCAGAAGACATTTAATGCAATAACAATGCCATTCAGAGCAACATTACCAGGGATGGCAGGGAAAGTACTGCCATACAGGGGGCTGGGGCTCACACCACACTTCTGCCTCAGGTATCTTGGGCGACTTTGGAATTGGAGATTAGGATCCTGCCCTTTGGTTTAGGTATTTAGATATTTAGATTAGAAGGCTCCGAGGAGACCTCATTGCAGCTTTCCAGTATCTGAAGGGGCCTACAAGGGTGCTGGGAGAGGACTTTTTACAAGAGCCTGTAGTGACAGGACAAGGGGTAATGGGTACAAATTGAAATCGGGGAGGGTTAGATTAGATAGCAGGAAGAAATTCTTCACTGAGAGGGTGGGGAGGCACTGGAACAGGTTGCCCAGAGAAGCTGTGGATGCCCCATCCCTGGAAGTGTCCAAGGCCAGGCTGGATGAGGCTTGGAACAACCTGGTCTAGTGGAAGGTGTCCCTGCCCATGGCAGGGGGGTTGGAACTGGATGATCTTTAATGTCCCTTCCAACCCAAACCATTCTGTGATTCTATAAGGTGTGGTGGTCCTATATTGGCTGGAGTTTCAAATAGAGAAAATAGGTAAGCAGGGTTGGAGGAAAAATAAAAAGAACAGTGTGCCCAGAACAAAGGAGAAAGGTACATTGCTGCCTTCTTGGCCCTGGGAGAGAAGTCCCACCCGGCTCAAATGGTTCACCACATTACAAATAGTCTTCTGATGTCTCCCAAGCGTCTCTTGACCACTTCTGCACAGTGAAATACAGACAAGATCAAAACAGGGATGAGGTCCAAGGGAGCCTCTGCCTCCACAAGCAGGAGCCTTTAGCACAAAATCTAACAAAAACACCAGGTTACACATGCAGGTCCAACCTTTTCCAGCCATTCTTCCCCCCCCAGCTTTCCAGAGTCCCAGATAGCCCTTAACATGTCCATAGATGACAAACAAGACCCCCCACCCTCTCCAGGGCTTAGCAGTGAAAGTTCTCACCTGCAGGGTGGCCTTGACTTAACCTGGCTCCAGCTCTGTTCTTCAAATCCCACTTCCAGTACATCCCACTTAGCCCCTGCATCAGGGTGTACTGTGGCCAGGGAATGTGTTCATCCCTTCATCTTCCTGATATCATCCTGGACAAGCAATTTGCTCATCCTGTGCTCTGGCAGAGTCCTCCAAGGTGCAAGAGGACATCTGATTAAGCTTGTCCTTTATCATAGTCGAGCAACTTTTGAGCCTGAAAGTTTGGTTTTTTCCCCCAACGGTACAGGTTCCTCAGGTCTCCTGTCACAAAAATATGGAGTGGGGACATCCCCCTGCTTTTGAGCAGGCTACATAGGGAGCATCCACTGTGATCGTTCTGTACTTACCCAGTGCTCACATCTGCAGTCCTCACAAAGGTGACTGCTGCCAAGAAGCAGAGAATCCACCTCTCACCTGGAGACTCTGCAATCTGGGGACACCAAGGCAGAAGATCCCCTCCAAAGTAGTCTCCCTTGTCTCATCTTGCAGATTTCTTGACAAACCCAAGGCTCCAGTGGGAAACAGGAGGGATGCATGGTCTGCTTCTGCACCATGTACCAAGAGACAGCAACTGCTGGCAGCAAAATATCTTCTGCCCCTCTCCTGTATTCTCTGGTTAGTAACAGGGGGGTGAGGATAGGGAAAAAAAAAAGGGCTAATTTTCCACAGCAGCAGCCAACAAGTATTTTAATCCACAAGTCAGCTGCAGAAACCTCCTGTTCTGAAAGGATTTTCCATCTTTTAAAATTTTCTGTATCCCAGTAAAGCTCTTTCATTTCACACAGATTAAGAGTTAATTCAGGTCAAATAAGGATTAATTAGTCTGTGTAAACCAGCCCCAGACACTGATGCGCTGGAGATCTTTTTTAAATTAGTTGCTGTTACTGTAAGTCTGTATCTTCTGATGGCAAGACCTCTGGTGTATTATAAATTTGCAATCAGGTACCCCACGGGATGAGAGATGAGGGAAAATGTCAGTCTTAACAGTGTTTAAATCCCTCCTGCCGCTGAACTGCAGCCTCTTTCAAATTAGGTCCTGTTGGCAAAATCAGATAAAGAGATGGAAATAAATGATGTGAACAAAGGGCATCAAAGAGTATCATTTAAATTGTTATTGACTGTGGGCATACAAAAAAAAAAGCACAGCATGAAAACATACTTAATAAGAGGAGATAATGGGACCACGGAGACATTCTTTTTGATTTGGAGGAAAAACATCAAGTAGTTTGTGTGTTTGTATATGCTTTTTCACCTAGTTTACAGGTAAGCGGGAGATTAATACAGAATATATTTCACAGACCAGGCCAAATCACTTTGATATGCCATACGCACTAACATCAGAGATAATTTATTCAGACTTTATTGCAGGAGAAGGGATCAAACCTGTTGCTGTTGGAGTCACTTCCAGTATCTCCCATGATAACCTAAAAACATGTAACAGTTGTCAAAAATATCCAAGTGGACAATTGTTTTTGGGGGTAAAGTGTGGGAAAATAAGAAAACAAGAAAGCTAGAGAGGGATATTTTACAAGGGCCAACGGGTTTAAATTGAAAGCAGGGAGATTTAGAGTCGATATCAGGAAGAAGCTCTTCCCAGAGAGGGTGGTGAGGCACTGGGGCAGGTTGCCCAGAGAAGCTGTGGATGGCTCATCCCTGGGAGTGTCCAAGGCCAGGCTGGATGGGGCTTGGAGCAACTTGGTCTAGTGGAAGGTGTCCCTGCCCATGGCAGGGGGGTTGGAACTAGATGGTCTTTAAGGTCCCTTCCAACCCAAACCATTCCATGATTCTATGATGAAGAATCCCAGCTGTCCCACCACAGCCAGCTTCCCAGGTTGAGCTGCAATTTCATCCCCTGAATCAGACTCAGCTTGATCCAGCTCACCCCTATTGGTTCAGTGATATTTCTCCTCCCTTCATTATGTTTGACAGTATTAAACTGATGCTGCAGAGAGCTTGATCATGTGCACGGCTCCCAAACCGCTGAGGAGCTAGGCTCGCGCGAAAGCTTTTGTCTGAGGTTCCACTTGAGCGGCACCTCAGCAACTCATTGAGGTTTTTCTTCCAGAGGTTGTAGGAAGATGCTACTTCTTTGTGTTTTACCTACAAAGACAGTGGGTAAAGTGTTTGGCTTTTCAAAGCCTAACTTAGATGCCTAACTTAACACCATGACACATTATTCAGAATGTCTGCATAAAAGCTTTTTCATCTTGAAAAATAATGAAGCCAGTGCAGTGCTGCTCCATGGCAGGATGAGACTCACCTGCCAGGCAGAAGCTGTGCCTGCCTCTCCCCAAGCAGACTGCAGTAGAGACAAATACACTGGGTTGGAAGAACTGTTTCTTGATATTTTTGTGGCAAAGCACCAGATTTGCTTTGGAAGAGACAGGTTCATATTCTAGCTCTGGCCACCAATAGTACAGTCAAGCCCTCTCTTTCTGGATGCTACTCCAGAAACACAAGTGGATTAACTCAGGCATCTTACAGCCAGGTATCGGAATCAGCCCTGGCAGCGGAGGGGGTGGGGGAAGGTGGGTGCAGGGAGATGCATGCATCAGTCATATATGAAGTGGTCTGGGGGCTGCTTCTCATGCAGCAAGTTCTACCACCAGATAAATCTCTGCAGAGAGGAGCACTGGGAACCACAGCCACGCCCCATTTGAATTTAACCCCCTGCAACCTCAAACTAGCCCCTCACTTTGCTAAAATGAAGAAATGCTGCCTTTTCCTGTTGTGTCTACATAGATTTTAAACTCTTCTCTCCCCAGACACATGCACAGCTTTTGGCACAGCAGGCTGCCGTGTGAGCAAGGACCTCCAAGCAAGAGCATAACAGCCAGCAGTAAAGACACTACGCCTGAAGTCTGAAAAAGGTTGACTTGAAAAGAGAAAGAGGTTAAAAATGAGATGTGAAGTTGTTTTCTTGCCCTTCAGGGCTGTGTCTACATGAGCCAATTTAATACCTATTACTGCAAGTATTAGCACAGACAAGGCTCGGGTATCTCCATGGAGCCAAATTACATCCCTGAGCTGGCATTTCTTTTTCCATCCTCTAGCTCTGATGGCTGAATCATGTGCTCATTGAGGGGGATACATCTGTTATGATAGCCCTAGTCTCCCAGAGGT